>NC_073241.2:9059642-9361428 GCF_029281585.2 Gorilla gorilla gorilla
CCATTCCATTTAGTTCTACTCGGGTTGATTCCATTCCCTTCCATTCCATTCCATTCCATTACTTTCCATTCCATTCCATTCCAATCCATTCCATTCTACTCGGGTTGACTCCATTCCATTCCATTCCATTCCATTCCATTCCATTCCATTCCATTATATTCCATTCTATTCCATTCCATTCCATTCCATTCCATTCCATTCCATTCCATTCCATTCCATTCCATTCCATTCCATTCCATTCCTTTCCATTTACTCCATTCCGTTCTACTCGGGTTGATTCCATTGAGTTTGGTTCCGTTCCGTTCCGTCCTGTCTCGTCCCGTCCCGCCCCGTCCCGTGCCGTTTTACTCGGGTTGATTCCTTTCCATTCCGTTCCGCTCGTTTCCGTTTCGTTCCATTCCGTTCCACGCGGGTTGGTTCAATTCCATTCTATTCTATTCTATTCCTTTCCATTCCATTCCATTCTACTCGGGTTGATTCCATGCCGTTCCATTCCGTTCCATTCCGTCCCATCCCGACCCGTCCCATCCCGTCCCGTCCCGTCCCATCCCGTTCCGTTCCACATGGGTTGATTCAGTTCCTTTCGGTTACATTGAAATCCATTCCATTCCATTCTACTCGGATTGATTCCATTCCATTCCATTCCATACCATTCCATTCCATTCCATTCCATTCCATTCCATTCCATTCCATTCCAATCCATTCCATTCTACTCGGGTTGATTCCATTCCATTCCATTCCATTCCATTCCATTCCATTCCATTCCATTCCATTCAGTTTCATTCCATTCCATTCCATTCCATTCCATTCCATTCGATTCCATTCCATTCCATTCCATTCCATTCCATTCCGTTCTACTCGGGTTGATTCCATTCTATTCCATTCCATTCCGTTCGATTCCATTCGATTCCATTCGATTCCATTCCATTCCATTCCATTCCCTTCCATTCCATTCTATTCCATTGAATTCCATTCCATTCCATTCCATTCCATTCCATTCCATTCCATTCCATTCCGTTCTACTCTGATTGACTCCATTCCATTCCATTCCATTCCATTCCATTCCATTCCATTCCATTCCATTCCATTCGATTCCATTCCATTCCATTCCATTCCATTCCATTCCATTCCATTCCAATACATTCCATTCTACTCTGGTTGATTCCATTCCATTCCATTCCATTCCATTCCATTCGTCTCCATTCGATTCCATTCGATTCCATTCCATTCTATTCCATTGAATTCCATTCCATTCCATTCCATTCCATTCCATTCCATTCCATTCCATTCTATTCCATTCCATTCCATTCCATTCCGTTCTACTCGGGTTGATTCCATTCCATTCCATTCCATTCCATTCCACTCCATTCCATTCGATTCCATTCGATTCCATTCCATTCCATTCCATTCCATTCCAATCCATTCCATTCTACTCGGGTTGATTCCATTCCATTCCATTCCATTCCATTCCATTCCATTCCATTCCATTCCATTCCATTCCATTCCATTCCATTCGATTCCATTCCATTCGATTCCATTCGATATCATTCGATTCCATTCCATCCCATTCCATTCCATTCCATTCCATTCCGTTCTACTCGGGTTGATTCCATTCCATTCCGTTTCATTCCATTCCATTCCATTCCATTCCATTCCATTCCATTCCATTCCATTCCGTTCTAATCGGTTTGATTCCACTCCATTCCATTCCATTCCATTCCATTCCATTCCATTCCATTCCATTCCTTTCCATTCCAACCCATTCCGTTCTACTCGGGTTGATTCCATTCCATTCCATTCCATTCCATTTCATTCCAAACCATTCCATTCTACTCGGGTTCATCATTCCATTCCATTCCATTCCATTCCATTCCATTCCACTCGGGTTCTTTCCATTCCATTCCATTCCATTCCATTCCATTCCATTCCATTCCATTCCATTCCATTCCGTTCTACTCAGGTTGATTTCCATTCCATTCCATTCCATTCCATTCCATTCCATTCCATTCCATTCCATTCCATTCCATTCCATTCCATTCCATTCCATTCCATTCCATTCCATTCCATTCTATTCCATTCCGTTCTACTCGGCTTGAATCCATTGAGTTCCGTTCCGTTCCGTTCCGTCCCGACATGTCCCGTCCCGTCCCGTCCCGTCCCGTCCCATCCCGTCCCGTCCCGTCCCGTGCCGTTGTACTCGGGTTGATTCCATTCCACTCCGTTCCGTTCATTTCCGTTCCGTTCCATTCAGTTCCACGCGGGTTGATTCAATTCCATTCTATTCTATTCCATTCCATTCCATTCCATTCCATTCCATTCCATTCCATTCCATTCTACTCGGGTTGATTCCATGCCGTTCCGTTCCGTTCCATTGCGTCCCATCCCGACGCGTCCCGTCCCGTCCCGTCCCGTCAAATTACGTTCCGTTCTGATCGGGTTGATTCCGTTCCGTTCCATTCCGTTCCTATCCTTTCCGTTCCGTTCCATTCCGTTACACGCGGGTTGATTCAATTCCATTCTATTACATTGAATTCCATTCCATTCCATTCCATTCCATTCTACTCGGATTGATTGCATTCCATTCCATTCCATTCCAGTCCATTCCAATCCATTCCATTCTACTCGGGTTGATTCCATTCCATTCCACTCCATTCCATTCCATTCCATTCCATTCCATTCCATTCCATTCCATTCCACTCGGGCTCATTCCATTCCATTCCATTCCATTCCATTCCATTCCATTCCATTCCATTCCGTTCTACTCGGGTTGATTTCCATTCCATTCCATTCCATTCCATTCCAATCCATTCCATTCCATTCCATTCCATTCCATTCCATTCCATTCCATTCCATTCCATTCCATTCCGTTCCATTCCATTCTTTCCATTTATTCCATTCCGTTCTACTCGGGTTGATTCCATTGGGTTTGGATACGTTCCGTTCCGTCCCATTCCGTCCCGTCCCGTCCCGTTCCGTTTTACTCGGGTTGATTCCTTTGCACTCCGTTCCGCTCGTTTCCATTCCGTTCCATTCCGTTCCACGCGGGTTGGTTCAATTCCATTCTATTCTATTCTATTCCTTTCCATTCCATTCCATTCTACTCGGGTTGATTCCATGCCGTTCCATTCCGTTCCATTCCGTCCCATCCCGACCCGTCCCAACCCGTCCCGTCCCGTCCCATCCCGTCCCGTTCCAAATGGGTTGATTCAATTCCTTTCGGTTACATTGAATTCCATTCCATTCCATTCTACTCGGATTGATTCCATTCCATTCCATTCCATTCCATTCCATTCCATTCCATTCCATTCCATTCCATTCCATTCCATTCCTTTCCATTCCAATCCATTCCATTCTACTCGGGTTGATTCCATTCCATTCCATTCCATTCCATTCCATTCCATTCCATTCCATTCCATTCCATTCCATTCCATTCCATTCAGTTTCATTCCATTCCATTCCATTCCATTCCATTCCTTTCCATTCCATTCCATTCCATTCCATTCCATTCCATTCTATTCCATTACATTCTACTACATTGAATTCCATTCCATTCCATTCAATTCCATTCCATTCCATTCCTTTCCATTCCATTTAGTTCTACTCGGGTTGATTCCATTCCATTCCATTCCATTCCATTCCATTCCATTCCATTCCATTGCATTCCATTCCATTCCATTCCATTACTTTCCATTCCATTCCATTCCAATCCATTCCATTCTACTCGGGTTGACTCCATTCCATTCCATTCCATTCCATTCCATTCCATTCCATTATGTTCCATACTATTCCATTCGATTCCGTTCGATTCCATTCCATTCCATTCCATTCCATTCCATTCCATTCCATTCCATTCCATTCCATTCCATTCCACTCGATTCCATTCCATTCCATTCGATTCCATTCCATTCCATTCCATTCCATTCCATTCCATTCCATTCCATTCCATTCCAATCCATTCCATTCTACTCGGGTTGATTCCATTCCATTCCATTCCATTCCATTCCATTCCATTCCATTCCATTCCATTCCATTCCATTCCATTCCTTTCTATTCCATTCCATTCCATTCCATTCCATTCCATTCCATTCCATTCCATTCCGTTCTATTCGGGTTGATTCCACTCCATTCCATTCCATTCCATTCCATTCCATTCCATTCCATTCCTTTCCATTCCAACCCATTCCGTTCTACTCGGGTTGATTCCATTCCATTCCATTCCATTCCATTCCATTCCATTCCATTCCATTCCATTCCATTCCATTCCACTCCATTCCATTCCATTTCAATCCAAACCGTTCCATTCTACTCGGGTACATCATTCCATTCCATTCCATTCCATTCCATTCCACTCGGGTTCATTCCATTCCATTCCATTCAATTCCATTCCATTCCATTCCATTCCATTCCATTCCGTTCTACTCAGGTTGATTTCCATTCCATTCCATTCCATTCCATTCCATTCCATTCCATTCCATTCCATTCCATTCCATTCCATTCCATTCCATTCCATTCCATTCCATTCCATTCCATTCCATTCCATTCCATTCTATTCCTTTCCGTTCTACTCGGCTTGAATCCATTGAGTTCCGTTCTGTTCCATTCCGTCCCAACACGTCCCGTCCCGTCCCGTCCCGTCCCGTCCCTTCCCGTCCCGTCCCGTGCCGTTGTACTCGGGTTGATTCCGTTCCACTCCGTTCCGTTCCTTTCCATTCCGTTCCATTCAGTTCCACGCGGGTTGATTCAATTCCATTCTATTCTATTCCATTCCATTCCATTCCATTCCATTCCATTCCATTCCATTCCATTCCATTTTACTCGGGTTGATTCCATGCCGTTCCGATGCGTTCCATTCTGTCCCATCCCGACACGTTCCGTCCCGTCCCGTCCCATTCCGTTCCGTTCTGATCGGGTTGATTCCGTTCCATTCCGTTCCGTTCCTTTCCTTTCCATTCTATTCCGTTACACGCGGGTTGATTCAATTCCATTCTATTACATTGAATTCCATTCCATTCCATTCCATTCCATTCTACTCGGATTGATTGCATTCCATTCCATTCCATTCCAGTCCATTCCAATCCATTCCATTCTACTCGGGTTGATTCCATTCCATTCCATTCCATTCCATTCCATTCCATTCCATTCCATTCCATTCCATTCCATTCCATTCCATTCCTTTCTATTCCATTCCATTCCATTCCATTCCATTCCATTCCATTCCATTCCATTCCATTCCATTCCATTCCATTCCGTTCTACTCGGGTTGATTCCACTCCATTCCATTCCATTCCATTCCATTCCATTCCATTCCATTCCATTCCATTCCATTCCATTCCATTCCTTTCCATTCCAACCCATTCCGTTCTACTCGGGTTGATTCCATTCCATTCCATTCCATTCCATTCCATTCCATTCCATTCCACTCCATTCCATTCCATTTCATTCCAAACCGTTCCATTCTACTTGGGTTCATCATTCCATTCCATTCCATTCCATTCCATTCCATTCCACTCGGGTTCATTCCATTCCATTCCATTCCATTCCATTCCATTCCATTCCATTCCGTTCTACTCAGGTTGATTTCCATTCCATTCCATTCCATTCCATTCCATTCCATTCCATTCCACTCCATTCCATTCCATTCCACTCCATTCCATTCCATTCCACTCCATTCCATTCCATTCCATTCTATTCCTTTCCGTTCTGCTCGGCTTGAATCCATTGAGTTCCGTTCTGTTCCGTTCCGTCCCAACACGTCCCGTCCCGTCCCGTCCCGTCCCGTCCCTTCCCGTCCCGTCCCGTGCCGTTGTACTCGGGTTGATTCCGTTCCACTCCGTTCCGTTCCTTTCCGTTCCGTTCCATTCAGTTCCACGCGGGTTGATTCAATTCCATTCTATTCTATTCCATTCCATTCCATTCCATTCCATTCCATTCCATTCCATTCCATTCCATTTTACTCGGGTTGATTCCATGCCGTTCCGTTGCGTTCCATTCTGTCCCATCCCGACGCGTCCCGTCCCGTCCCGTCCCGTCCCATTCCGTTCCGTTCTGATCGGGTTGATTCCGTTCCATTCCGTTCCGTTCCTTTCCGTTCCATTCCATTCCGATACACGCGGGTTGATTCAATTCCATTCTATTACATTGAATTCCATTCCATTCCATTCCATTCCATTCTACTCGGATTGATTGCATTCCATTCCATTCCATTCCAGTCCATTCCAATCCATTCCATTCTACTCGGGTTGATTCCATTCCATTCCATTCCATTCCATTCCATTCCATTCCATTCCATTCCATTCCATTCCATTCCATTGCGTTCCATTCGATTCGATTCCATTCCATTCCATTCCATTCCATTCCAATCCATTCCATTCTACTTGGGTTGATTCCATTCCATTCCATTCCATTCGATTCCATTCGATTCCATTCCATTCCATTCCATTCCATTCCATTCTGTTCTACTCGGGTTGATTCCACTCCATTCCATTCCATTCCATTCCATTCTATTCCATTCCATTCCATTCGATTCCATTCTATTCCATTCGATTCCATTCCATTCCATTTCATTTTATTCCATTCCATTCCATTCCATTCTATTCCATTGAATTCCATTCCATTCCATTCCATTCCTTTCCGTTCCATTCCATTCCATTCCATTCCTTTCCATTCCAATCCATTCCATTCTACTCGGGTTGATTCCATTCCATTCCATTCCATTCCATTCCATTCGATTCCATTCCATTCCATTCCATTCCATTCCATTCCATTCCATTCCATTCCATTCCGTTCTACTCGGGTTGATTCCATTCTATTCCATTCCATTCCGTTCGATTCCATTCGATTCCATTTGATTCCATTCCATTCGATTCCATTCGATTCCATTCCATTCTATTCCATGGAATTCCATTCCATTCCATTCCATTCCATTCCATTCCATTCCATTCCATTCCATTCCATTCCATTCCATTCCATTCCGTTCTACTCGGGTTGATTTCATTCCATTCCATTCCATTCCATTCCATTCCATTCCATTCCATTCCATTCCATTCCACTCCATTCCATTCGATTCCATTCGATTCCATTCCATTCCATTCCATTCCATTCCAATCCATTCCATTCTACTCGGGTTGATTCCATTCCATTCCATTCCATTCCATTCCATTCCATTCCATTCCATTCCATTGCATTCCATTCGATTCCATTCGATTCCATTCCATTCGATTCCATTCGAGATCATTCGATTCCATTCCATCCCATTCCATTCCATTCCATTCCATTCCGTTTTACTCGGGTTGATTCCATTCCATGCCATTTCATTCCATTCCATTCCATTCCATTCCATTCGATTCCATTCGATTCCATTCCATTCCATTCCATTCCAATCCATTCCATTCTACTCGGGTTGATTCCATTCCATTCCATTCCATTCCATTCCATTCCATTCCATTCCATTCCACTCGATTCCATTCCATTCTTTCCATTCCATTCCAATCCATTCCATTCTACTCGGGTGGATTCCATTCCATTCCCTTCCATTCCATTCCATTCCATTCCATTCCATTCCATTCCATTCCATTCCATTCCGTTCTAGTCGGGTTGATTCCATTCTATTCCATTCCATTCCATTCCATTCCATTCCATTCCATTCCATTCCATTCTATTCCACTCCATTCTACTCCATTGAATTCCATTCCATTCCATTGAATTCCATTCCATTCCATTCTATTCCATTCCATTCCTTTCCTTTCCATTCCATTTAGTTCTACTCGGGTTGATTCCATTCCATTCCATTCCATTCCATTCCATTCCATTCCATTCCATTGCATTCCATTCGATTCCATTCCATTCCATTCCATTCCATTCCATTCCATTCCATTCCATTCCATTCCATTCCATTCCATTCCATTCCATTCCGTTCCACTCGGGTTGATTCCATTCTATTCCATTCCATTCCATTCGATTCCATTCGATATCCTTCGATTCCATTCCATCCCATTCCATTCCATTCCATTCCATTCCGTTCTTCTTGGGTTGATTCCATTCCATTCCATTTCATTCCGTTCTTCTTGGGTTGATTCCATTCCATTCCATTTCATTCCATTCCATTCCATTCCATTTCTTTCGATTCCATTCGATTCCATTCCATTCCATTCCATTCCAATCAATTGCATTCTACTCAGGTTGATTCCATTCCATTCCATTCCATTCCATTCCATTCCATTCCATTCCATTCCATTCGATTCCACTCGATTCCATTCCATTCCTTTCCATTCCATTCCAATCCATTCCATTCTATTCGGGTGGATTCCATTCCATTCCATTCCATTCCATTCCATTCCATTCCATTCCATTCCATTCCATTCCATTCCATTCCATTCCATTCGATTCCATTCCATTCCTTTCCATTCCATTCCCTTCCATTCCATTCCATTCCATTCCATTCCGTTCTAGTCGGGTTGATTCCATTCCATTCCATTGCATTCCATTCCATTCCATTCCATTCCATTCCATTCCATTCCATTCCATTCCATTCCATTCCATTCCATTCCATTCTATTCCATTCAATTCTACTCCATTGAATTCCATTCCATTCCATTCCATTCCATTCCATTCCATTCCATTCCTTTCCAATCCATTTAGTTCTACTCGGGTTGATTCCATTCCATTCCATTCCATTCCATTCCATTCCATTCCATTCCATTCCATTACATTCCATTCCATTCCATTACTTTCCATTCCATTCCATTCCAATCCATTCTATTCTACTCGGGTTGACTCCATTCCATTCCATTCCACTCCATTCCATTCCGTTATATTCCATTCTATTCCATTCGATTCCGTTCGATTCCATTCCATTCCATTCCATTCCATTCCATTCCATTCCATTCGATTCCATTCCATTCCATTCGATTCCCTTCCATTCCATTCCATTCCATTCCATTCCATTCCATTCCAATCCATTCCATTCTACTCGGGTTGATTCCATTCCATTCCATTCCATTCCAATCCATTCCATTCCATTCCATTCCATTCCATTCCATTCCATTCCATTCCTTTCTATTCCATTCCATTCCATTCCATTCCATTCCATTCCATTCCATTCCATTCCGTTCTACTCGGGTTGATTCCACTCCATTCCATTCCCTTCCATTCCATTCCATTCCATTCCATTCCATTCCATTCCATTCCATTCCATTCCTTTCCATTCCAACCCATTCCTTTCTACTCGGGTTGATTCCATTCCATTCCATTCCATTCCATTCCATTCCATTCCATTCCATTCCATTCCATTCCATTCCATTCCATTCCATTCCATTCCATTCCATTCCATTCCATTTCATTCCAAACCGTTCCATTCTACTCGGATTCATCATTCCATTCCATTCCATTCCATTCCATTCCACTCGGGTTCATTCCATTCCATTCCATTCCATTCCATTCCATTCCATTCCGTTCTACTCAGGTTGATTTCCATTCCATTCCATTCCATTCCATTCCATTCCATTCCATTCCATTCCATTCCATTCCATTCCATTCCATTCCATTCTATTCCATTCCGTTCTACTCGGCTTGAATCCATTGAGTTCCGTTCCGTTCCGTTCCATCCCGACACGTCCCGTCCCGTCCCGTCCCGTCCCGTCCCGTCCCGTCCCGTGCCGTTGTACTCGGGTTGATTCCATTCCACTCCGTTCCGTTCCTTTCCGTTCCCTTCCATTCAGTTCCACGCGGGTTGATTCAATTCCATTCTATTCTATTCAATTCCATTCCATTCCATTCCATTCCATTACATTCCATTCCATTCCATTCAATTTTACTCGGGTTGATTCCATGCCGTTCCGTTCTGTTCCATTCTTTCCCATCCCGACGCGTCCCGTCCCGTCCCGTCCCATTCCGTTCCATTCTGATCGGGTTGATTCCGTTCCATTCCGTTCCGTTCCTTTCCGTTCCATTCCATTCCGTTACACGCGGGTTGATTCAATTCCATTCTATTTCATAGAATTGCATTCCATTCCATTCCATTCCATTCTACTCGGATTGATTGCATTCCATTCCATTCCATTCCAGTCCATTCCAATCCATTCCATTCTACTCGGGTTGATTCCGTTCCATTCCATTCCATTCCATTCCATTCCATTCCATTCCATTCCATTCCATTCCATTGCGTTCCATTCGATTCGATTCCATACCATTCCATTCCATTCCATTCCAATCCATTCCATTCTACTTGGGTTCATTCCATTCCATTCCATTCCATTCCATTCGATTCCATTCGATTCCATTCCATTTCATTCCATTCCATTCTGTTCTACTCGGGTTGATTCCACTCCATTCCATTCCATTCCATTCCATTCTATTCCATTCCATTCCATTCGATTCCATTCTATTCCATTCGATTCCATTCCATTCCATTTCATTTTATTCCAATCCATTCCATTCCATTCTATTCCATTGAATTCCATTCCATTCCATTCCATTCCATCCAATTCCATTCCTTTCCATTCCAATCCATTCCATTCTACTCGGGTTGATTCCATTCCATTCCATTCCATTCCATTCCATTCCATTCCATTCCATTCCATTCCATTCCATTCCATTCCGTTCTACTCGGGTTGATTCCATTCTATTCCATTCCATTCCGTTCGATTCCATTCGATTCCATTCGATTCCATTCCATTCCATTCCATTCCTTTCCATTCCATTCTATTCCATTGAATTCCATTCCATTCCATTGCATTCCATTCCATTCCATTCCATTCCGTTCTACTCTGATTGACTCCATTCCATTCCATTCCATTCCATTCCATTCCATTCCATTCCATTCCATTCCATTCGATTCCATTCCATTCCATTCCATTCCATTCCATTCCATTCCATTCCAATACATTCCATTCTACTCTGGTTGATTCCATTCCATTCCATTCCATTCCATTCCATTCCATTCCATTCGTCTCCATTCGATTCCATTCGATTCCATTCCATTCTATTCCATTGAATTCCATTCCATTCCATTCCATTCCATTCCATTCCATTCTATTCCATTCCATTCCATTCCATTCCGTTCTACTCGGGTTGATTCCATTCCATTCCATTCCATTCCATTCCATTCCATTCCACTCCATTCCATTCGATTCCATTCGATTCCATTCCATTCCATTCCATTCCATTCCAATCCATTCCATTCTACTCGGGTTGATTCCATTCCATTCCATTCCATTCCATTCCATTCCATTCCATTCCATTCCATTCCATTGCATTCCATTCGATTCCATTCGATTTCATTCCATTCGATTCCATTCGATATCATTCGATTCCATTCCATCCCATTCCATTCCATTCCATTCCATTCCTTTGTACTCGGGTTGATTCCATTCCATTCCGTTTCATTCCATTCCATTCCATTCCATTCCATTCCATTCCATTCCGTTCTAATCGGTTTGATTCCACTCCATTCCATTCCATTCCATTCCATTCCATTCCATTCCATTCCATTCCATTCCATTCCTTTGCATTCCAACCCATTCCGTTCTACTCGGGTTGATTCCATTCCATTCCATTCCATTCCATTCCATTCCATTCCATTCCATTCCATTCCATTCCATTCCATTCGATTCCATTCCATTCCATTCCATTCCATTTCATTCCAAACCATTCCATTCTACTCGGGTTCATCATTCCATTCCATTCCATTCCATTCCATTCCACTCGGGTTCTTTCCATTCCATTCCATTCCATTCCATTCCATTCCATTCCATTCCATTCCATTCCGTTCTACTCAGGTTGATTTCCATTCAATTCCATTCCATTCCATTCCATTCCATTCCATTCCATTCCATTCCATTCCATTCCACTCCATTCCATTCCGTTGTATTCGGGTTGATTCCATTCCATTCCATTCCATTCCAATCCATTCCATTCCATTCCATTCCATTCCATTCCATTCCATTCCATTCCATTCCATTCCATTCCATTCCATTCCATTCCATTCCATTCCATTCCATTCCTTTCTATTCCATTCCATTCCATTCCATTCCATTCCATTCCATTCCATTCCATTCCATTCCATTCCGTTCTACTCGGGTTGATTCCACTCCATTCCATTCCCTTCCATTCCATTCCATTCCATTCCATTCCATTCCATTCCATTCCTTTCCATTCCAACCCATTCCTTTCTACTCGGGTTGATTCCATTCCATTCCATTCCATTCCATTCCATTCCATTCCATTCCATTCCATTCCATTCCATTCGATTCCATTCCATTCCATTCCATTTCATTCCAAACCGTTCCATTCTACTCGGATTCATCATTCCATTCCATTCCATTCCATTCCATTCCACTCGGGTTCATTCCATTCCATTCCATTCCATTCCATTCCATTCCATTGCATTCCATTCCGTTCTACTCAGGTTGATTTCCATTCCATTCCATTCCATTCCATTCCAATCCATTCCATTCCATTCCATTCCATTCCATTCCATTCCATTCCATTCCATTCCATTCCATTCTATTCCATTCCGTTCTACTCGGCTTGAATCCATTGAGTTCCGTTCCGTTCCGTTCCGTCCCGACACGTCCCGTCCCGTCCCGTCCCGTGCCGTCCCGTCCCGTCCCGTACCGTGCCGTTGTACTCGGGTTGATTCCATTCCACTCCGTTCCGTTCCTTTCCGTTCCCTTCCATTCAGTTCCACGCGGGTTGATTCAATTCCATTCTATTCTATTCCATTCCATTCCATTCCATTCCATTCCATTCCATTCAATTTTACTCGGGTTGATTCCATGCCGTTCCGTTCCGTTCCATTCTGTCCCATCCCGACGCGTCCCGTCCGGTCCCGTCCCATTCCGTTCCGTTCTGATCGGGTTGATTCCGCTCCATTCCGTTCCGTTCCTTTCCGTTCCATTCCATTCCGTTACACGCGGGTTGATTCAATTCCATTCTATTACATTGAATTCCATTCCATTCCATTCCATTCCATTCTACTCGGATTGATTGCATTCCATTCCATTCCAGTCCAGTCCATTCCAATCCATTCCATTCTACTCGGGTTGATTCCATTTCATTCCATTCCATTCCATTCCATTCCATTCCATTCTATTCCATTGCGTTCCATTCGATTCGATTCCATTCCATTCCATTCCATTCCATTCCAATCCATTCCATTCTACTTGGGTTCATTCCATTCCATTCCATTCCATTCCATTCGATTCCATTCGATTCCATTCCATTTCATTCCATTCCATTCTGTTCTACTCGGGTTGATTCCACTCCATTCCATTCCATTCCATTCCATTCTATTCCATTACATTCCATTCGATTCCATTCTATTCCATTCGATTCCATTCCATTCCATTTCATTTTATTCCAATCCATTCCATTCCATTCTATTCCATTGAATTCCATTCCATTCCATTCCATTCCATCCAATTCCATTCCTTTCCATTCCAATCCATTCCATTCTACTCGGGTTGATTCCACTCCATTCCATTCCATTCCATTCCATTCGATTCCATTCCATTCCATTCCATTCCATTCCATTCCGTTCTACTCGGGTTGATTCCATTCTATTCCATTCCATTCCGTTCGATTCCATTCGATTCCATTCGATTCCATTCCATTCCATTCCATTCCCTTCCATTCCATTCTATTCCATGGAATTCCATTCCATTCCATTGCATTCCATTCCATTCCATTCCATTCCATTCCGTTCTACTCTGATTGACTCCATTGCATTCCATTCCATTCCATTCCATTCCATTCCATTCCATTCCATTCCATTCCATTCGATTCCATTCCATTCCATTCCATTCCATTCCATTCCATTCCAATACATTCCATTCTACTCTGGTTGATTCCATTCCATTCCATTCCATTCCATTCCATTCCATTCGTCTCTATTCGATTCCATTCGATTCCATTCCATTCTATTCCATTGAATTTCATTCCATTCCATTCCATTCCATTCCATTCCATTCTATTCCATTCCATTCCATTCCATTCCGTTCTACTCGGGTTGATTCCATTCCATTCCATTCCATTCCATTCCATTCCATTCCATTCCACTCCATTCCATTCGATTCCATTCGATTCCATTCCATTCCATTCCAATCCATTCCATTCTACTCGGGTTGATTCCATTCCATTCCATTCCATTCCATTCCATTCCATTCCATTCCATTCCGTTCCATTCCATTGCATTCCATTCGATTCCATTCGATTCCATTCCATTCGATTCCATTCGATATCATTCGATTCCATTCCATCCCATTCCATTCCATTCCATTCCATTCCGTTGTACTCGGGTTGATTCCATTCCATTCCGTTTCATTCCATTCCATTCCATTCCATTCCATTCCATTCCGTTCTAATCGGTTTGATTCCACTCCATTCCATTCCATTCCATTCCATTCCATTCCATTCCATTCCATTCCGTTCCATTCCATTGCATTCCATTCGATTCCATTCGATTCCATTCCATTCGATTCCATTCGATATCATTCGATTCCATTCCATCCCATTCCATTCCATTCCATTCCATTCCGTTGTACTCGGGTTGATTCCATTCCATTCCGTTTCATTCCATTCCATTCCATTCCATTCCATTCCATTCCATTCCGTTCTAATCGGTTTGATTCCACTCCATTCCATTCCATTCCATTCCATTCCATTCCATTCCATTCCATTCCATTCCATTCCTTTGCATTCCAACCCATTCCGTTCTACTCGGGTTGATTCCATTCCATTCCATTCCATTCCATTCCATTCCATTCCATTCCATTCCATTCCATTCCATTCCATTCCATTTCATTCCAAACCATTCCATTCTACTCGGGTTCATCATTCCATTCCATTCCATTCCATTCCATTCCACTCGGGTTCTTTCCATTCCATTCCATTCCATTCCATTCCATTCCATTCCATTCCATTCCATTTCGTTCTACTCAGGTTGATTTCCATTCAATTCCATTCCATTCCATTCCATTCCATTCCATTCCATTCCATTCCATTCCATTCCACTCCATTCCATTCCGTTGTATTCGGGTTGATTCCATTCCATTCCATTCCATTCCATTCCATTCCATTCCATTCCATTCCATTCCATTCCATTCTATTCCATTCCGTTCTACTCGGCTTGAATCCATTGATTTCCGTTCCGTTCCGTTCCGTCCCGACACGTCCCGTCCCGTCCCGTCCCGTCCCGTCCCATCCCGTCCCGTCCCGTCCCGTGCCATTGTACTCGGGTTGATTCCATTCCACTCCGTTCCGTTCATTTCCGTTCCGTTCCATTCAGTTCCACGCGGGTTGATTCAATTCCATTCTATTCTATTCCATTCCATTCCATTCCATTCCATTCCATTCCATTCCATTCCACTCGTGTTGATTCCATGCCGTTCCGTTCCGTTCCATTGCGTCCCATCCCGACGCGTCCCGTCCCGTCCCGTCCCGTCAAATTACGTTCCGTTCTGATCGGGTTGATTCCGTTCCATTCCGTTCCGTTCCATTCCGTTACACGCGGGTTGATTCAATTCCATTCTATTACATTGAATTCCATTCCATTCCATTCCATTCCATTCTACTCGGATTGATTGCATTCCATTCCATTCCATTCCAGTCCATTCCAATCCATTCCATTCTACTCGGGTTGATTCCATTCCATTCCATTCCATTCCATTCCATTCCATTCCATTCCATTCCATTCCATTCCATTCCACTCGGGCTCATTCCATTCCATTCCATTCCATTCCATTCCATTCCATTCCATTCTATTCCATTCCATTCCATTCCGTTCTACTCGGGTTGATTTCCATTCCATTCCATTCCATTCCATTCCACTCCATTCCATTCCATTCCATTCCATTCCATTCCATTCCATTCCATTCCATTCCATTCCATTCCATTCCATTCCATTCCTTTCCATTTATTCCATTCCGTTCTACTCGGGTTGATTCCATTGAGTTTGGTTACGTTCCGTTCCGTCCCATCCCGTCCCGTCCCGTCCCGTTCCGTTTTACTCGGGTTGATTCCTTTGCATTCCGTTCGGCTCGTTTCCATTCCGTTCCATTCCGTTCCACGCGGGTTGGTTCAATTCCATTCTATTCTATTCTATTCCTTTCCATTCCATTCCATTCTACTCGGGTTGATTCCATGCCGTTCCATTCCGTTCCATTCCGTCCCATCCCGACCCGTCCCATCCCGTCCCGTCCCGTCCCATCCCGTTCCGTTCCACATGGGCTGATTCAATTCCTTTCGGTTACATTGAATTCCATTCCATTCCATTCCATTCCATTCCATTGCATTCCATTCCATTCAATTCCATTCCATTCCTTTCCATTCCAATCCATTCCATTCTACTCGGGTTGATTCCATTCCATTCCAATCCATTCCATTCCATTCCATTCCATTCCATTCCATTCAGTTTCATTCCATTCCATTCCATTCCATTCCATTCCTTTCCATTCCATTCCATTCCATTCCATTCCATTCCATTCTATTCCATTACATTCTACTACATTGAATTCCATTCCATTCCATTCAATTCCATTCCATTCCATTCCTTTCCATTCCATATAGTTCTACTCGGGTTGATTCCATTCCATTCCATTCCATTCCATTCCATTCCATTCCATTCCATTCCATTCCATTCCATTGCATTCCATTCCATTCCATTCCATTACTTTCCATTCCATTCCATTCCAATCCATTCCATTCTACTCGGGTTGACTCCATTCCATTCCATTCCATTCCATTCCATTCCATTCCATTATATTCCATTCTATTCCATTCGATTCCGTTCGATTCCATTCCATTCCATTCCATTCCATTCCATTCCATTCCATTCCATTCGATTCCATTCCATTCCATTCGATTCCATTCCATTCCATTCCATTCCATTCCATTCCATTCCATTCCATTCCATTCCATTCCATTCCATTCCATTCCATTGCGTTCCATTCGATTCGATTCGATTCCATTCCATTCCAATCCATTCCATTCTACTTGGGTTGATTCCATTCCATTCCATTCCATTCGATTCCATTCGATTCCATTCCATTCCATTCCATTCCATTCCATTCCATTCCATTCCATTCCATTCCTTTCCATTCCATTATGTTCTACTCGGGTTGATTCCACTCCATTCCATTCCATTCCATTCCATTCTATTCCATTCCATTCCATTCGATTCCATTCTATTCGATTCGATGCCATTCCATTCCATTTCATTTTATTCCATTCCATTCCATTCCATTCTATTCCATTGAATTCCATTCCATTCCATTCCATTCCATTCCATTCCATTCGATTCCATTCCATTGCATTCCGTTCCATTCCATTCCATTCCGTTCTACTCGGGTTGATTCCATTCTATTCCATTCCATTCCGTTCGATTCCATTCGATTCCATTCGATTCCATTCCATTCCATTCCATTCCCTTCCATTCCATTCTATTCCATTGAATTCCATTCCATTGCATTGCATTCCATTCCATTCCATTCCATTCCATTCCGTTCTACTCTGATTGACTCCATTCCATTCCATTCCATTCCATTCCATTCCATTCCATTCCATTCCGTTCGATTCCATTCCATTCCATTCCATTCCATTCCATTCCATTCCATTCCAATACATTCCATTCTACTCTGGTTGATTCCATTCCATTCCATTCCATTCCATTCCATTCCATTCGTCTCCATTCGATTCCATTCGATTCCATTCCATTCTAGTCCATTGAATTCCATTCCATTCCATTCCATTCCATTCCATTCCATTCCATTCCATTCCATTCCATTCCATTCCATTCCATTCCACTCCATTGCATTCGATTCCATTCGATTCCATTCTATTCCATTCCATTCCATTCCAATCCATTCCATTCTACTCGGGTTGATTCCATTCCATTCCATTCCATTCCATTCCATTCCATTCCATTCCATTCCATTCCATTGCATTCCATTCGATTCCATTCGATTCCATTCCATTCGATTCCATTCGAGATCATTCGATTCCATTCCATCCCATTCCATTCCATTCCATTCCATTCCGTTTTACTCGGGTTGATTCCATTCCATGCCATTTCATTCCATTCCATTCCATTCCATTCCATTCGATTCCATTCGATTCCATTCCATTCCATTCCATTCCAATCCATTCCATTCTACTCGGGTTGATTCCATTCCATTCCATTCCATTCCATTCCATTCCATTCCATTCCATTCCACTCGATTCCATTCCATTCTTTCCATTCCATTCCAATCCATTCCATTCTACTCGGGTGGATTCCATTCCATTCCATTCCATTCCATTCCATTCCATTCCATTCCATTCCATTCCATTCCATTCCATTCCATTCTGTTCTACTCGGGTTGATTCCACTCCATTCCATTCCATTCCATTCCATTCTATTCCATTCCATTCCATTCGATTCCATTCTATTCGATTCGATGCCATTCCATTCCATTTCATTTTATTCCATTCCATTCCATTCCATTCTATTCCATTGAATTCCATTCCATTCCATTCCATTCCATTCCATTCCATTCCATTCGATTCCATTCCATTGCATTCCATTCCATTCCATTCCATTCCGTTCTACTCGGGTTGATTCCATTCTATTCCATTCCATTCCGTTCGATTCCATTCGATTCCATTCGATTCCATTCCATTCCATTCCATTCCATCCATTCCATTCTATTCCATTGAATTCCATTCCATTCCATTGCATTCCATTCCATTCCATTCCATTCCATTCCATTCCGTTCTACTCTGATTGACTCCATTCCATTCCATTCCATTCCATTCCATTCCATTCCATTCCATTCCATTCCATTCGATTCCATTCCATTCCATTCCATTCCATTCCATTCCATTCCAATACATTCCATTCTACTCTGGTTGATTCCATTCCATTCCATTCCATTCCATTCCATTCGTCTCCATTCGATTCCATTCGATTCCATTCCATTCTATTCCATTGAATTCCATTCCATTCCATTCCATTCCATTCCATTCCATTCCATTCCATTCCATTCCATTCCATTCCGTTCTACTCGGGTTGATTCCATTCCATTCCATTCCATTCCATTCCATTCCATTCCATTCCATTTCACTCCATTGCATTCGATTCCATTCGATTCCATTCCATTCCATTCCATTCCATTCCAATCCATTCCATTCTACTCGGGTTGATTCCATTCCATTCCATTCCATTCCATTCCATTCCATTCCATTCCATTCCATTCCATTCCATTCCATTGCATTCCATTCTATTCCATTCGATTCCATTCCATTCGATTCCATTCGAGATCATTCGATTCCATTCCATCCCATTCCATTCCATTCCATTCCATTCCGTTTTACTCGGGTTGATTCCATTCCATGCCATTTCATTCCATTCCATTCCATTCCATTCCATTCGATTCCATTCGATTCCATTCCATTCCATTCCATTCCAATCCATTCCATTCTACTCGGGTTGATTCCATTCCATTCCATTCCATTCCATTCCATTCCATTCCATTCCACTCGTTTCCATTCCATTCTTTCCATTCCATTCCAATCCATTCCATTCTACTCGGGTGGATTCCATTCCATTCCATTCCATTCCATTCCATTCCATTCCATTCCATTCCATTCCATTCCATTCCATTCCATTCCATTCCATTCCGTTCTAGTCGGGTTGATTCCATTCTATTCCATTCCATTCCATTCCATTCCATTAAATTCCATTCCATTCTATTCCACTCCATTCTACTCCATTGAATTCCATTCCATTCCATTCTATTCCATTCCATTCCACTCCTTTCCATTCCATTTAGTTCTACTCGGGTTGATTCCATTCCATTCCATTCCATTCCATTCCATTCCATTCCATTCCATTCCATTCCATTCCATTCCATTCCATTCCATTGCATTCCATTCGATTCCATTCGATTCCATTCCATTCCATTCCATTCAATTCCATTCCATTCCATTCCATTCCATTCCATTCCATTCCATTCCATTCCATTCCATTCCATTCCATTCCATTCCGTTCCACTCGGGTTGATTCCATTCTATTCCATTCCATTCCATTCGATTCCATTCGATATCATTCGATTCCATTCCATCCCATTCCATTCCATTCCATTCCATTCCGTTCTTCTTGGGTTGATTCCATTCCATTCCATTCCATTCCATTCCATTTCTTTCGATTCCATTCGATTCCATTCCATTCCAATCCATTGCATTCTACTCAGGTTGATTCCATTCCATTCCATTCCATTCCATTCCATTCCATTCCATTTGATTCCACTCGATTCCATTCCATTCCTTTCCATTCCATTCAAATCCATTCCATTCTATTCGGGTGGATTCCATTCCATTCCATTCCATTCCATTCCATTCCATTCCATTCCATTCCATTCCATTCCATTCGATTCCATTCCATTCCATTCCCTTCCATTCCATTCCATTCCATTCCATTCCGTTCTAGTCGGGTTGATTCCATTCCATTCCATTGCATTCCATTCCATTCCGTTCCATTCCATTCCATTCCATTCCATTCCATTCCATTCCATTCTATTCCATTCCATTCTACTCCATTGAATTCCATTCCATTCCATTCCATTCCATTCCATTCCTTTCCAATCCATTTAGTTCTACTCGTGTTGATTCCATTCCATTCCATTCCATTCCATTCCATTCCATTCCATTCCATTCCATTCCATTACAGTCCATTCCATTCCATTACTTTCCATTCCATTCCATTCCAATCCATTCTATTCTACTCGGGTTGACTCCATTCCATTCCATTCCACTCCATTCCATTCCGTTATATTCCATTCTATTCCATTCGATTACGTTCGATTCCATTCCATTCCTTTCCATTCCATTCCATTCCATTCGATTCCATTCCATTCCATTCGATTCCCTTCCATTCCATTCCATTCCATTCCATTCCATTCCAATCCATTCCATTCTACTCGGGTTGATTCCATTCCATTCCATTCCATTCCAATCCATTCCATTCCATTCCGTTCCATTCCATTCCATTCCAGTCCATTCCATTCCATTCCATTCCATTCCATTCCTTTCTATTCCATTCCATTCCATTCCATTCCATTCCATTCCATTCCATTCCGTTCTACTCGGGTTGATTCCACTCCATTCCATTCCCTTCCATTCAATTCCATTCCATTCCATTCCATTAAATTCCATTCCATTCCTTTCCATTCCAACCCATTCCTTTCTACTCGGGTTGATTCCATTCCATTCCATTCCATTCCATTCCATTCCATTCCATTCCATTCCATTCCATTCCATTCCATTCCATTCCATTTCATTCCAAACCGTTCCATTCTACTCGGATTCATCATTCCATTCCATTACATTCCATTCCATTCCACTCGGGTTCATTCCATTCCATTCCATTCCATTCCATTCCATTCCATTCCATTCCATTCCATTCCATTCCGTTCTACTCAGGTTGATTTCCATTCCATTCCATTCCATTCCATTCCATTCCATTCCATTCCATTCCATTCCATTCCATTCCATTCTATTCCATTCCGTTCTACTCGGCTTGAATCCATTGAGTTCCGTTCCGTTCCGTTCCGTCCCGACACGTCCCGTCCCGTCCCGTCCCGTCCCGTCCCGTCCCGTCCCGTCCCGTGCCGTTGTACTCGGGTTGATTCCATTCCACTCCGTTCCATTCCTTTCCGTTCCCTTCCATTCAGTTCCACGCGGGTTGATTCAATTCCATTCTATTCTATTCCATTCCATTCCATTCCATTCCATTCCATTCCATTCCATTCCATTCTACTCGGGTTGATTCCATGCCGTTCCGTTCCGTTCAGTTGAGTCCCATCCCGACGCGTCCCGTCCCGTCCCGTCCCGTCAAATTACGTTCCGTTCTGATCGGGTTGA
Organism: Gorilla gorilla gorilla; assembly: GCF_029281585.2. Classification (NCBI taxonomy): domain Eukaryota; kingdom Metazoa; phylum Chordata; class Mammalia; order Primates; family Hominidae; genus Gorilla; species Gorilla gorilla. The sequence continues at coordinate 9,081,537 of NC_073241.2, forward strand.
TTCCGTTCCATTCCGTTCCGTTCCTTTCCGTTCCGTTCCATTCCGTTACACGCGGGTTGATTCAATTCCATTCTATTACATTGAATTCCATTCCATTCCATTCCATTCCATTCTACTCGGATTGATTGCATTCCATTCCATTCCATTCCAGTCCATTCCAATCCATTCCATTCTACTCGGGTTGATTCCATTCCATTCCATTCCATTCCATTCCATTCCATTCCATTCCATTCCATTCCATTCCACTCGGGCTCATTCCATTCCATTCCATTCCATTCCATTCCATTCCATTCCATTCCATTCCATTCCATTCCGTTCTACTCGGGTTGATTTCCATTCCATTCCATTCCATTCCATTCCACTCCATTCCATTCCATTCCACTCCATTCCATTCCATTCCATTCCATTCCATTCCATTCCATTCCATTCCATTCCATTCCATTCCATTCCTTTCCATTTATTCCATTCCGTTCTACTCGGTTTGATTCCATTGAGTTTGGTTACGTTCCGTTCCGTCCCATCCCGTCCCGTCCCGTCCCGTTCCGTTTTACTCGGGTTGATTCCTTTGCATTCCGTTCCGCTCGTTTCCATTCCGTTCCATTCCGTTCCACGCGGGTTGGTTCAATTCCATTCTATTCTATTCTATTCCTTTCCATTCCATTCCATTCTACTCGGGTTGATTCCATGCCGTTCCATTCCGTTCCATTCCGTCCCATCCCGACCCGTCCCATCCCGTCCCGTCCCGTCCCATCCCGTTCCGTTCCACATGGGTTGATTCAATTCCTTTCGGTTACATTGAATTCCATTCCATTCCATTCCATTCCATTCCATTCCATTCCATTCCATTCCATTCCATTCCATTCCTTTCCATTCCAATCCATTCCATTCTACTCGGGTTGATTCCATTCCATTCCAATCCATTCCATTCCATTCCATTCCATTCCTTTCCATTCAGTTTCATTCCATTCCATTCCATTCCATTCCATTCCTTTCCATTCCATTCCATTCCATTCCATTCCATTCTATTCCATTACATTCTACTACATTGAATTCCATTCCATTCCATTCAATTCCATTCCATTCCATTCCTTTCCATTCCATATAGTTCTACTCGGGTTGATTCCATTCCATTCCATTCCATTCCATTCCATTCCATTCCATTCCATTCCATTGCATTCCATTCCATTCCATTCCATTACTTTCCATTCCATTCCATTCCAATCCATTCCATTCTACTCGGGTTGACTCCATTCCATTCCATTCCATTCCATTCCATTCCATTCCATTATATTCCATTCTATTCCATTCGATTCCGTTCGATTCCATTCCATTCCATTCCATTCCATTCCATTCCATTCCATTCCATTCCATTCCATTCCATTCGATTCCATTCCATTCCATTCGATTCCATTCCATTCCATTCCATTCCATTCCATTCCATTGCGTTCCATTCGATTCGATTCCATTCCATTCCATTCCATTCCATTCCAATCCATTCCATTCTACTTGGGTTCATTCCATTCCATTCCATTCCATTCCATTCCATTTGATTCCATTCCATTCCATTCCATTCCATTCCATTCCATTCCATTCCATTCCATTCCATTCCATTCCATTCTGTTCTACTCGGGTTGATTCCATTCCATTCCATTCCATTCCATTCCATTCTATTCCATTCCATTCCATTCGATTCCATTCTATTCCATTCGATGCCATTCCATTCCATTTCATTTTATTCCATTCCATTCCATTCCATTCCATTCTATTCCATTGAATTCCATTCCATTCCATTCCATTCCATTCCATTCCATTCCATTCCATTCCATTCCATTCCTTTCCATTCCAATCCATTCCATTCTACTCGGGTTGATTCCATTCCATTCCATTCCATTCCATTCCATTCGATTCCATTCCATTCCATTCCATTCCCTTCCATTCCATTCTATTCCATTGAATTCCATTCCATTCCATTGCATTCCAATCCATTCCATTCCATTCCATTCCGTTCTACTCTGATTGACTCCATTCCATTCCATTCCATTCCATTCCATTCCAATCCATTCCATTCTACTCGGGTTGACTCCATTCCATTCCATTCCATTCCATTCCATTCCATTCCATTCCATTATATTCCATTCTATTCCATTCGATTCCGTTCGATTCCATTCCATTCCATTCCATTCCATTCCATTCCATTCCATTCCTTTCTATTCCATTCCATTCCATTCCATTCCATTCCATTCCATTCCATTCCATTCCGTTCTACTCGGGTTGATTCCACTCCATTCCATTCCCTTCCATTCCATTCCATTCCATTCCATTCCATTCCATTCCATTCCATTCCTTTCCATTCCAACCCATTCCTTTCTACTCGGGTTGATTCCATTCCATTCCATTCCATTCCATTCCATTCCATTCCATTCCATTCCATTCCATTCCATTCCATTCCATTCCATTCCATTCCATTCCATTCCATTCCATTCCATTCCATTTCATTCCAAACCGTTCCATTCTACTCGGATTCATCATTCCATTCCATTCCATTCCATTCCATTCCACTCGGGTTCATTCCATTCCATTCCATTCCATTCCATTCCATTCCGTTCTACTCAGGTTGATTTCCATTCCATTCCATTCCATTCCATTCCATTCCATTCCATTCCATTCCATTTCATTCCATTCCATTCCATTCCATTCTATTCCATTCCGTTCTACTCGGCTTGAATCCATTGAGTTCCGTTCCGTTCCGTTCCGTCCCGACACGTCCCGTCCCGTCCCGTCCCGTCCCGTCCCGTCCCGTCCCGTGCCGTTGTACTCGGGTTGATTCCATTCCACTCCGTTCCGTTCCTTTCCGTTCCCTTCCATTCAGTTCCACGCGGGTTGATTCAATTCCATTCTATTCTATTCAATTCCATTCCATTCCATTCCATTCCATTACATTCCATTCCATTCCATTCAATTTTACTCGGGTTGATTCCATGCCGTTCCGTTCTGTTCCATTCTTTCCCATCCCGACGCGTCCCGTCCCGTCCCGTCCCATTCCGTTCCATTCTGATCGGGTTGATTCCGTTCCATTCCGTTCCGTTCCTTTCCGTTCCATTCCATTCCGTTACACGCGGGTTGATTCAATTCCATTCTATTTCATTGAATTGCATTCCATTCCATTCCATTCCATTCTACTCGGATTGATTGCATTCCATTCCATTCCATTCCAGTCCATTCCAATCCATTCCATTCTACTCGGGTTGATTCCGTTCCATTCCATTCCATTCCATTCCATTCCATTCCATTCCATTCCATTCCATTCCATTGCGTTCCATTCGATTCGATTCCATACCATTCCATTCCATTCCATTCCAATCCATTCCATTCTACTTGGGTTCATTCCATTCCATTCCATTCCATTCCATTCGATTCCATTCGATTCCATTCCATTTCATTCCATTCCATTCTGTTCTACTCGGGTTGATTCCACTCCATTCCATTCCATTCCATTCCATTCTATTCCATTCCATTCCATTCGATTCCATTCTATTCCATTCGATTCCATTCCATTCCATTTCATTTTATTCCAATCCATTCCATTCCATTCTATTCCATTGAATTCCATTCCATTCCATTCCATTCCATCCAATTCCATTCCTTTCCATTCCAATCCATTCCATTCTACTCGGGTTGATTCCATTCCATTCCATTCCATTCCATTCCATTCCATTCCATTCCATTCCATTCCATTCCATTCCATTCCGTTCTACTCGGGTTGATTCCATTCTATTCCATTCCATTCCGTTCGATTCCATTCGATTCCATTCGATTCCATTCCATTCCATTCCATTCCTTTCCATTCCATTCTATTCCATTGAATTCCATTCCATTCCATTGCATTCCATTCCATTCCATTCCATTCCGTTCTACTCTGATTGACTCCATTCCATTCCATTCCATTCCATTCCATTCCATTCCATTCCATTCCATTCCATTCGATTCCATTCCATTCCATTCCATTCCATTCCATTCCATTCCATTCCAATACATTCCATTCTACTCTGGTTGATTCCATTCCATTCCATTCCATTCCATTCCATTCCATTCCATTCGTCTCCATTCGATTCCATTCGATTCCATTCCATTCTATTCCATTGAATTCCATTCCATTCCATTCCATTCCATTCCATTCCATTCTATTCCATTCCATTCCATTCCATTCCGTTCTACTCGGGTTGATTCCATTCCATTCCATTCCATTCCATTCCATTCCATTCCATTCCACTCCATTCCATTCGATTCCATTCGATTCCATTCCATTCCATTCCATTCCATTCCAATCCATTCCATTCTACTCGGGTTGATTCCATTCCATTCCATTCCATTCCATTCCATTCCATTCCATTCCATTCCATTCCATTGCATTCCATTCGATTCCATTCGATTTCATTCCATTGGATTCCATTCGATATCATTCGATTCCATTCCATCCCATTCCATTCCATTCCATTCCATTCCTTTGTACTCGGGTTGATTCCATTCCATTCCGTTTCATTCCATTCCATTCCATTCCATTCCATTCCATTCCATTCCATTCCGTTCTAATCGGTTTGATTCCACTCCATTCCATTCCATTCCATTCCATTCCATTCCATTCCATTCCATTCCATTCCATTCCTTTGCATTCCAACCCATTCCGTTCTACTCGGGTTGATTCCATTCCATTCCATTCCATTCCATTCCATTCCATTCCATTCCATTCCATTCCATTCCATTCGATTCCATTCCATTCCATTCCATTCCATTTCATTCCAAACCATTCCATTCTACTCGGGTTCATCATTCCATTCCATTCCATTCCATTCCATTCCACTCGGGTTCTTTCCATTCCATTCCATTCCATTCCATTCCATTCCATTCCATTCCATTCCATTCCGTTCTACTCAGGTTGATTTCCATTCAATTCCATTCCATTCCATTCCATTCCATTCCATTCCATTCCATTCCATTCCATTCCACTCCATTCCATTCCGTTGTATTCGGGTTGATTCCATTCCATTCCATTCCATTCCAATCCATTCCATTCCATTCCATTCCATTCCATTCCATTCCATTCCATTCCATTCCATTCCATTCCATTCCATTCCATTCCATTCCATTCCATTCCATTCCTTTCTATTCCATTCCATTCCATTCCATTCCATTCCATTCCATTCCATTCCATTCCATTCCATTCCGTTCTACTCGGGTTGATTCCACTCCATTCCATTCCCTTCCATTCCATTCCATTCCATTCCATTCCATTCCATTCCATTCCTTTCCATTCCAACCCATTCCTTTCTACTCGGGTTGATTCCATTCCATTCCATTCCATTCCATTCCATTCCATTCCATTCCATTCCATTCCATTCCATTCCATTCGATTCCATTCCATTCCATTCCATTTCATTCCAAACCGTTCCATTCTACTCGGATTCATCATTCCATTCCATTCCATTCCATTCCATTCCACTCGGGTTCATTCCATTCCATTCCATTCCATTCCATTCCATTCCATTCCATTGCATTCCATTCCGTTCTACTCAGGTTGATTTCCATTCCATTCCATTCCATTCCATTCCAATCCATTCCATTCCATTCCATTCCATTCCATTCCATTCCATTCCATTCCATTCCATTCTATTCCATTCCGTTCTACTCGGCTTGAATCCATTGAGTTCCGTTCCGTTCCGTTCCGTCCCGACACGTCCCGTCCCGTCCCGTCCCGTGCCGTCCCGTCCCGTCCCGTACCGTGCCGTTGTACTCGGGTTGATTCCATTCCACTCCGTTCCGTTCCTTTCCGTTCCCTTCCATTCAGTTCCACGCGGGTTGATTCAATTCCATTCTATTCTATTCCATTCCATTCCATTCCATTCCATTCCATTCCATTCAATTTTACTCGGGTTGATTCCATGCCGTTCCGTTCCGTTCCATTCTGTCCCATCCCGACGCGTCCCGTCCGGTCCCGTCCCATTCCGTTCCGTTCTGATCGGGTTGATTCCGCTCCATTCCGTTCCGTTCCTTTCCGTTCCATTCCATTCCGTTACACGCGGGTTGATTCAATTCCATTCTATTACATTGAATTCCATTCCATTCCATTCCATTCCATTCTACTCGGATTGATTGCATTCCATTCCATTCCAGTCCAGTCCATTCCAATCCATTCCATTCTACTCGGGTTGATTCCATTCCATTCCATTCCATTCCATTCCATTCCATTCCATTCTATTCCATTGCGTTCCATTCGATTCGATTCCATTCCATTCCATTCCATTCCATTCCAATCCATTCCATTCTACTTGGGTTCATTCCATTCCATTCCATTCCATTCCATTCGATTCCATTCGATTCCATTCCATTTCATTCCATTCCATTCTGTTCTACTCGGGTTGATTCCACTCCATTCCATTCCATTCCATTCCATTCTATTCCATTACATTCCATTCGATTCCATTCTATTCCATTCGATTCCATTCCATTCCATTTCATTTTATTCCAATCCATTCCATTCCATTCTATTCCATTGAATTCCATTCCATTCCATTCCATTCCATCCAATTCCATTCCTTTCCATTCCAATCCATTCCATTCTACTCGGGTTGATTCCACTCCATTCCATTCCATTCCATTCCATTCGATTCCATTCCATTCCATTCCATTCCATTCCATTCCGTTCTACTCGGGTTGATTCCATTCTATTCCATTCCATTCCGTTCGATTCCATTCGATTCCATTCGATTCCATTCCATTCCATTCCATTCCCTTCCATTCCATTCTATTCCATTGAATTCCATTCCATTCCATTGCATTCCATTCCATTCCATTCCATTCCATTCCGTTCTACTCTGATTGACTCCATTCCATTCCATTCCATTCCATTCCATTCCATTCCATTCCATTCCATTCCATTCCATTCGATTCCATTCCATTCCATTCCATTCCATTCCATTCCATTCCAATACATTCCATTCTACTCTGGTTGATTCCATTCCATTCCATTCCATTCCATTCCATTCCATTCCATTCGTCTCTATTCGATTCCATTCGATTCCATTCCATTCTATTCCATTGAATTTCATTCCATTCCATTCCATTCCATTCCATTCCATTCTATTCCATTCCATTCCATTCCATTCCGTTCTACTCGGGTTGATTCCATTCCATTCCATTCCATTCCATTCCATTCCATTCCATTCCATTCCACTCCATTCCATTCGATTCCATTCGATTCCATTCCATTCCATTCCATTCCATTCCAATCCATTCCATTCTACTCGGGTTGATTCCATTCCATTCCATTCCATTCCATTCCATTCCATTCCATTCCATTCCGTTCCATTCCATTGCATTCCATTCGATTCCATTCGATTTCATTCCATTCGATTCCATTCGATATCATTCGATTCCATTCCATCCCATTCCATTCCATTCCATTCCATTCCGTTGTACTCGGGTTGATTCCATTCCATTCCGTTTCATTCCATTCCATTCCATTCCATTCCATTCCATTCCGTTCTAATCGGTTTGATTCCACTCCATTCCATTCCATTCCATTCCATTCCATTCCATTCCATTCCATTCCGTTCCATTCCATTGCATTCCATTCGATTCCATTCGATTCCATTCCATTCGATTCCATTCGATATCATTCGATTCCATTCCATCCCATTCCATTCCATTCCATTCCATTCCGTTGTACTCGGGTTGATTCCATTCCATTCCGTTTCATTCCATTCCATTCCATTCCATTCCATTCCATTCCATTCCGTTCTAATCGGTTTGATTCCACTCCATTCCATTCCATTCCATTCCATTCCATTCCATTCCATTCCATTCCATTCCATTCCATTCCATTCCTTTGCATTCCAACCCATTCCGTTCTACTCGGGTTGATTCCATTCCATTCCATTCCATTCCATTCCATTCCATTCCATTCCATTCCATTCCATTCCATTCCATTCCATTCCATTCCATTTCATTCCAAACCATTCCATTCTACTCGGGTTCATCATTCCATTCCATTCCATTCCATTCCATTCCACTCGGGTTCTTTCCATTCCATTCCATTCCATTCCATTCCATTCCATTCCATTCCATTCCATTTCGTTCTACTCAGGTTGATTTCCATTCAATTCCATTCCATTCCATTCCATTCCATTCCATTCCATTCCATTCCATTCCATTCCACTCCATTCCATTCCGTTGTATTCGGGTTGATTCCATTCCATTCCATTCCATTCCATTCCATTCCATTCCATTCCATTCCATTCCATTCCATTCCGTTCTACTCGGCTTGAATCCATTGATTTCCGTTCCGTTCCGTTCCGTCCCGACACGTCCCGTCCCGTCCCGTCCCGTCCCGTCCCATCCCGTCCCGTCCCGTCCCGTGCCATTGTACTCGGGTTGATTCCATTCCACTCCGTTCCGTTCATTTCCGTTCCGTTCCATTCAGTTCCACGCGGGTTGATTCAATTCCATTCTATTCTATTCCATTCCATTCCATTCCATTCCATTCCATTCCATTCCATTCCACTCGTGTTGATTCCATGCCGTTCCGTTCCGTTCCATTGCGTCCCATCCCGACGCGTCCCGTCCCGTCCCGTCCCGTCAAATTACGTTCCGTTCTGATCGGGTTGATTCCGTTCCATTCCGTTCCGTTCCATTCCGTTACACGCGGGTTGATTCAATTCCATTCTATTACATTGAATTCCATTCCATTCCATTCCATTCCATTCTACTCGGATTGATTGCATTCCATTCCATTCCATTCCAGTCCATTCCAATCCATTCCATTCTACTCGGGTTGATTCCATTCCATTCCATTCCATTCCATTCCATTCCATTCCATTCCATTCCATTCCATTCCATTCCACTCGGGCTCATTCCATTCCATTCCATTCCATTCCATTCCATTCCATTCCATTCTATTCCATTCCATTCCATTCCGTTCTACTCGGGTTGATTTCCATTCCATTCCATTCCATTCCATTCCACTCCATTCCATTCCATTCCATTCCATTCCATTCCATTCCATTCCATTCCATTCCATTCCATTCCATTCCTTTCCATTTATTCCATTCCGTTCTACTCGGGTTGATTCCATTGAGTTTGGTTACGTTCCGTTCCGTCCCATCCCGTCCCGTCCCGTCCCGTTCCGTTTTACTCGGGTTGATTCCTTTGCATTCCGTTCGGCTCGTTTCCATTCCGTTCCATTCCGTTCCACGCGGGTTGGTTCAATTCCATTCTATTCTATTCTATTCCTTTCCATTCCATTCCATTCTACTCGGGTTGATTCCATGCCGTTCCATTCCGTTCCATTCCGTCCCATCCCGACCCGTCCCATCCCGTCCCGTCCCGTCCCATCCCGTTCCGTTCCACATGGGCTGATTCAATTCCTTTCGGTTACATTGAATTCCATTCCATTCCATTCCATTCCATTCCATTGCATTCCATTCCATTCAATTCCATTCCATTCCTTTCCATTCCAATCCATTCCATTCTACTCGGGTTGATTCCATTCCATTCCAATCCATTCCATTCCATTCCATTCCATTCCATTCCATTCAGTTTCATTCCATTCCATTCCATTCCATTCCATTCCTTTCCATTCCATTCCATTCCATTCCATTCCATTCTATTCCATTACATTCTACTACATTGAATTCCATTCCATTCCATTCAATTCCATTCCATTCCATTCCTTTCCATTCCATATAGTTCTACTCGGGTTGATTCCATTCCATTCCATTCCATTCCATTCCATTCCATTCCATTCCATTCCATTCCATTGCATTCCATTCCATTCCATTCCATTACTTTCCATTCCATTCCATTCCAATCCATTCCATTCTACTCGGGTTGACTCCATTCCATTCCATTCCATTCCATTCCATTCCATTCCATTATATTCCATTCTATTCCATTCGATTCCGTTCGATTCCATTCCATTCCATTCCATTCCATTCCATTCCATTCCATTCCATTCGATTCCATTCCATTCCATTCGATTCCATTCCATTCCATTCCATTCCATTCCATTCCATTCCATTCCATTCCATTCCATTCCATTCCATTCCATTCCATTGCGTTCCATTCGATTCGATTCCATTCCATTCCATTCCAATCCATTCCATTCTACTTGGGTTGATTCCATTCCATTCCATTCCATTCGATTCCATTCGATTCCATTCCATTCCATTCCATTCCATTCCATTCCATTCCATTCCATTCCATTCCATTCCTTTCCATTCCATTATGTTCTACTCGGGTTGATTCCACTCCATTCCATTCCATTCCATTCCATTCTATTCCATTCCATTCCATTCGATTCCATTCTATTCGATTCGATGCCATTCCATTCCATTTCATTTTATTCCATTCCATTCCATTCCATTCTATTCCATTGAATTCCATTCCATTCCATTCCATTCCATTCCATTCCATTCGATTCCATTCCATTGCATTCCGTTCCATTCCATTCCATTCCGTTCTACTCGGGTTGATTCCATTCTATTCCATTCCATTCCGTTCGATTCCATTCGATTCCATTCGATTCCATTCCATTCCATTCCATTCCCTTCCATTCCATTCTATTCCATTGAATTCCATTCCATTGCATTGCATTCCATTCCATTCCATTCCATTCCATTCCGTTCTACTCTGATTGACTCCATTCCATTCCATTCCATTCCATTCCATTCCATTCCATTCCATTCCGTTCGATTCCATTCCATTCCATTCCATTCCATTCCATTCCATTCCATTCCATTCCAATACATTCCATTCTACTCTGGTTGATTCCATTCCATTCCATTCCATTCCATTCCATTCGTCTCCATTCGATTCCATTCGATTCCATTCCATTCTATTCCATTGAATTCCATTCCATTCCATTCCATTCCATTCCATTCCATTCCATTCCATTCCATTCCATTCCACTCCATTGCATTCGATTCCATTCGATTCCATTCTATTCCATTCCATTCCATTCCAATCCATTCCATTCTACTCGGGTTGATTCCATTCCATTCCATTCCATTCCATTCCATTCCATTCCATTCCATTCCATTCCATTCCATTGCATTCCATTCGATTCCATTCGATTCCATTCCATTCGATTCCATTCGAGATCATTCGATTCCATTCCATCCCATTCCATTCCATTCCATTCCATTCCGTTTTACTCGGGTTGATTCCATTCCATGCCATTTCATTCCATTCCATTCCATTCCATTCCATTCGATTCCATTCGATTCCATTCCATTCCATTCCATTCCAATCCATTCCATTCTACTCGGGTTGATTCCATTCCATTCCATTCCATTCCATTCCATTCCATTCCATTCCATTCCACTCGATTCCATTCCATTCTTTCCATTCCATTCCATTCCATTCCATTCCATTCCGTTCTACTCAGGTTGATTTCCATTCCATTCCATTCCATTCCATTCCATTCCATTCCATTCCACTCCATTCCATTCCATTCCACTCCATTCCATTCCATTCCACTCCATTCCATTCCATTCCATTCTATTCCTTTCCGTTCTGCTCGGCTTGAATCCATTGAGTTCCGTTCTGTTCCGTTCCGTCCCAACACGTCCCGTCCCGTCCCGTCCCGTCCCGTCCCTTCCCGTCCCGTCCCGTGCCGTTGTACTCGGGTTGATTCCGTTCCACTCCGTTCCGTTCCTTTCCGTTCCGTTCCATTCAGTTCCACGCGGGTTGATTCAATTCCATTCTATTCTATTCCATTCCATTCCATTCCATTCCATTCCATTCCATTCCATTCCATTCCATTTTACTCGGGTTGATTCCATGCCGTTCCGTTGCGTTCCATTCTGTCCCATCCCGACGCGTCCCGTCCCGTCCCGTCCCGTCCCATTCCGTTCCGTTCTGATCGGGTTGATTCCGTTCCATTCCGTTCCGTTCCTTTCCGTTCCATTCCATTCCGATACACGCGGGTTGATTCAATTCCATTCTATTACATTGAATTCCATTCCATTCCATTCCATTCCATTCTACTCGGATTGATTGCATTCCATTCCATTCCATTCCAGTCCATTCCAATCCATTCCATTCTACTCGGGTTGATTCCATTCCATTCCATTCCATTCCATTCCATTCCATTCCATTCCATTCCATTCCATTGCGTTCCATTCGATTCGATTCCATTCCATTCCATTCCATTCCATTCCAATCCATTCCATTCTACTTGGGTTGATTCCATTCCATTCCATTCCATTCGATTCCATTCGATTCCATTCCATTCCATTCCATTCCATTCCATTCTGTTCTACTCGGGTTGATTCCACTCCATTCCATTCCATTCCATTCCATTCTATTCCATTCCATTCCATTCGATTCCATTCTATTCCATTCGATTCCATTCCATTCCATTTCATTTTATTCCATTCCATTCCATTCCATTCTATTCCATTGAATTCCATTCCATTCCATTCCATTCCTTTCCGTTCCATTCCATTCCATTCCATTCCTTTCCATTCCAATCCATTCCATTCTACTCGGGTTGATTCCATTCCATTCCATTCCATTCCATTCCATTCGATTCCATTCCATTCCATTCCATTCCATTCCATTCCGTTCTACTCGGGTTGATTCCATTCTATTCCATTCCATTCCGTTCGATTCCATTCGATTCCATTTGATTCCATTCCATTCGATTCCATTCGATTCCATTCCATTCTATTCCATGGAATTCCATTCCATTCCATTCCATTCCATTCCATTCCATTCCATTCCATTCCATTCCATTCCATTCCATTCCGTTCTACTCGGGTTGATTTCATTCCATTCCATTCCATTCCATTCCATTCCATTCCATTCCATTCCATTCCATTCCACTCCATTCCATTCGATTCCATTCGATTCCATTCCATTCCATTCCATTCCATTCCAATCCATTCCATTCTACTCGGGTTGATTCCATTCCATTCCATTCCATTCCATTCCATTCCATTCCATTCCATTCCATTCCATTGCATTCCATTCGATTCCATTCGATTCCATTCCATTCGATTCCATTCGAGATCATTCGATTCCATTCCATCCCATTCCATTCCATTCCATTCCATTCCGTTTTACTCGGGTTGATTCCATTCCATGCCATTTCATTCCATTCCATTCCATTCCATTCCATTCGATTCCATTCGATTCCATTCCATTCCATTCCATTCCAATCCATTCCATTCTACTCGGGTTGATTCCATTCCATTCCATTCCATTCCATTCCATTCCATTCCATTCCACTCGATTCCATTCCATTCTTTCCATTCCATTCCAATCCATTCCATTCTACTCGGGTGGATTCCATTCCATTCCCTTCCATTCCATTCCATTCCATTCCATTCCATTCCATTCCATTCCATTCCATTCCGTTCTAGTCGGGTTGATTCCATTCTATTCCATTCCATTCCATTCCATTCCATTCCATTCCATTCCATTCCATTCTATTCCACTCCATTCTACTCCATTGAATTCCATTCCATTCCATTGAATTCCATTCCATTCCATTCTATTCCATTCCATTCCTTTCCTTTCCATTCCATTTAGTTCTACTCGGGTTGATTCCATTCCATTCCATTCCATTCCATTCCATTCCATTCCATTCCATTGCATTCCATTCGATTCCATTCCATTCCATTCCATTCCATTCCATTCCATTCCATTCCATTCCATTCCATTCCATTCCATTCCATTCCATTCCATTCCATTCCGTTCCACTCGGGTTGATTCCATTCTATTCCATTCCATTCCATTCGATTCCATTCGATATCCTTCGATTCCATTCCATCCCATTCCATTCCATTCCATTCCATTCCGTTCTTCTTGGGTTGATTCCATTCCATTCCATTTCATTCCGTTCTTCTTGGGTTGATTCCATTCCATTCCATTTCATTCCATTCCATTCCATTCCATTTCTTTCGATTCCATTCGATTCCATTCCATTCCATTCCATTCCAATCAATTGCATTCTACTCAGGTTGATTCCATTCCATTCCATTCCATTCCATTCCATTCCATTCCATTCCATTCCATTCGATTCCACTCGATTCCATTCCATTCCTTTCCATTCCATTCCAATCCATTCCATTCTATTCGGGTGGATTCCATTCCATTCCATTCCATTCCATTCCATTCCATTCCATTCCATTCCATTCCATTCCATTCCATTCGATTCCATTCCATTCCTTTCCATTCCATTCCCTTCCATTCCATTCCATTCCATTCCATTCCGTTCTAGTCGGGTTGATTCCATTCCATTCCATTGCATTCCATTCCATTCCATTCCATTCCATTCCATTCCATTCCATTCCATTCCATTCCATTCCATTCCATTCTATTCCATTCAATTCTACTCCATTGAATTCCATTCCATTCCATTCCATTCCATTCCATTCCATTCCATTCCTTTCCAATCCATTTAGTTCTACTCGGGTTGATTCCATTCCATTCCATTCCATTCCATTCCATTCCATTCCATTCCATTCCATTACATTCCATTCCATTCCATTACTTTCCATTCCATTCCATTCCAATCCATTCTATTCTACTCGGGTTGACTCCATTCCATTCCATTCCACTCCATTCCATTCCGTTATATTCCATTCTATTCCATTCGATTCCGTTCGATTCCATTCCATTCCATTCCATTCCATTCCATTCCATTCCATTCGATTCCATTCCATTCCATTCGATTCCCTTCCATTCCATTCCATTCCATTCCATTCCATTCCATTCCAATCCATTCCATTCTACTCGGGTTGATTCCATTCCATTCCATTCCATTCCAATCCATTCCATTCCATTCCATTCCATTCCATTCCATTCCATTCCATTCCTTTCTATTCCATTCCATTCCATTCCATTCCATTCCATTCCATTCCATTCCATTCCGTTCTACTCGGGTTGATTCCACTCCATTCCATTCCCTTCCATTCCATTCCATTCCATTCCATTCCATTCCATTCCATTCCATTCCTTTCCATTCCAACCCATTCCTTTCTACTCGGGTTGATTCCATTCCATTCCATTCCATTCCATTCCATTCCATTCCATTCCATTCCATTCCATTCCATTCCATTCCATTCCATTCCATTCCATTCCATTCCATTCCATTTCATTCCAAACCGTTCCATTCTACTCGGATTCATCATTCCATTCCATTCCATTCCATTCCATTCCACTCGGGTTCATTCCATTCCATTCCATTCCATTCCATTCCATTCCGTTCTACTCAGGTTGATTTCCATTCCATTCCATTCCATTCCATTCCATTCCATTCCATTCCATTCCATTCCATTCCATTCCATTCCATTCTATTCCATTCCGTTCTACTCGGCTTGAATCCATTGAGTTCCGTTCCGTTCCGTTCCGTCCCGACACGTCCCGTCCCGTCCCGTCCCGTCCCGTCCCGTCCCGTCCCGTGCCGTTGTACTCGGGTTGATTCCATTCCACTCCGTTCCGTTCCTTTCCGTTCCCTTCCATTCAGTTCCACGCGGGTTGATTCAATTCCATTCTATTCTATTCAATTCCATTCCATTCCATTCCATTCCATTACATTCCATTCCATTCCATTCAATTTTACTCGGGTTGATTCCATGCCGTTCCGTTCTGTTCCATTCTTTCCCATCCCGACGCGTCCCGTCCCGTCCCGTCCCATTCCGTTCCATTCTGATCGGGTTGATTCCGTTCCATTCCGTTCCGTTCCTTTCCGTTCCATTCCATTCCGTTACACGCGGGTTGATTCAATTCCATTCTATTTCATTGAATTGCATTCCATTCCATTCCATTCCATTCTACTCGGATTGATTGCATTCCATTCCATTCCATTCCAGTCCATTCCAATCCATTCCATTCTACTCGGGTTGATTCCGTTCCATTCCATTCCATTCCATTCCATTCCATTCCATTCCATTCCATTCCATTCCATTGCGTTCCATTCGATTCGATTCCATACCATTCCATTCCATTCCATTCCAATCCATTCCATTCTACTTGGGTTCATTCCATTCCATTCCATTCCATTCCATTCGATTCCATTCGATTCCATTCCATTTCATTCCATTCCATTCTGTTCTACTCGGGTTGATTCCACTCCATTCCATTCCATTCCATTCCATTCTATTCCATTCCATTCCATTCGATTCCATTCTATTCCATTCGATTCCATTCCATTCCATTTCATTTTATTCCAATCCATTCCATTCCATTCTATTCCATTGAATTCCATTCCATTCCATTCCATTCCATCCAATTCCATTCCTTTCCATTCCAATCCATTCCATTCTACTCGGGTTGATTCCATTCCATTCCATTCCATTCCATTCCATTCCATTCCATTCCATTCCATTCCATTCCATTCCATTCCGTTCTACTCGGGTTGATTCCATTCTATTCCATTCCATTCCGTTCGATTCCATTCGATTCCATTCGATTCCATTCCATTCCATTCCATTCCTTTCCATTCCATTCTATTCCATTGAATTCCATTCCATTCCATTGCATTCCATTCCATTCCATTCCATTCCGTTCTACTCTGATTGACTCCATTCCATTCCATTCCATTCCATTCCATTCCATTCCATTCCATTCCATTCCATTCGATTCCATTCCATTCCATTCCATTCCATTCCATTCCATTCCATTCCAATACATTCCATTCTACTCTGGTTGATTCCATTCTATTCCATTCCATTCCATTCCATTCCATTCCATTCGTCTCCATTCGATTCCATTCGATTCCATTCCATTCTATTCCATTGAATTCCATTCCATTCCATTCCATTCCATTCCATTCCATTCTATTCCATTCCATTCCATTCCATTCCGTTCTACTCGGGTTGATTCCATTCCATTCCATTCCATTCCATTCCATTCCATTCCATTCCATTCCACTCCATTCCATTCGATTCCATTCGATTCCATTCCATTCCATTCCATTCCATTCCAATCCATTCCATTCTACTCGGGTTGATTCCATTCCATTCCATTCCATTCCATTCCATTCCATTCCATTCCATTCCATTCCATTGCATTCCATTCGATTCCATTCGATTTCATTCCATTCGATTCCATTCGATATCATTCGATTCCATTCCATCCCATTCCATTCCATTCCATTCCATTCCTTTGTACTCGGGTTGATTCCATTCCATTCCGTTTCATTCCATTCCATTCCATTCCATTCCATTCCATTCCATTCCGTTCTAATCGGTTTGATTCCACTCCATTCCATTCCATTCCATTCCATTCCATTCCATTCCATTCCATTCCATTCCTTTGCATTCCAACCCATTCCGTTCTACTCGGGTTGATTCCATTCCATTCCATTCCATTCCATTCCATTCCATTCCATTCCATTCCATTCCATTCCATTCCATTCGATTCCATTCCATTCCATTCCATTCCATTTCATTCCAAACCATTCCATTCTACTCGGGTTCATCATTCCATTCCATTCCATTCCTTTCCATTCCACTCGGGTTCTTTCCATTCCATTCCATTCCATTCCATTCCATTCCATTCCATTCCATTCCATTCCGTTCTACTCAGGTTGATTTCCATTCAATTCCATTCCATTCCATTCCATTCCATTCCATTCCATTCCATTCCATTCCATTCCACTCCATTCCATTCCGTTGTATTCGGGTTGATTCCATTCCATTCCATTCCATTCCAATCCATTCCATTCCATTCCATTCCATTCCATTCCATTCCATTCCATTCCATTCCATTCCATTCCATTCCATTCCATTCCATTCCATTCCATTCCTTTCTATTCCATTCCATTCCATTCCATTCCATTCCATTCCATTCCATTCCATTCCATTCCATTCCGTTCTACTCGGGTTGATTCCACTCCATTCCATTCCCTTCCATTCCATTCCATTCCATTCCATTCCATTCCATTCCATTCCTTTCCATTCCAACCCATTCCTTTCTACTCGGGTTGATTCCATTCCATTCCATTCCATTCCATTCCATTCCATTCCATTCCATTCCATTCCATTCCATTCGATTCCATTCCATTCCATTCCATTTCATTCCAAACCGTTCCATTCTACTCGGATTCATCATTCCATTCCATTCCATTCCATTCCATTCCACTCGGGTTCATTCCATTCCATTCCATTCCATTCCATTCCATTCCATTCCATTCCATTGCATTCCATTCCGTTCTACTCAGGTTGATTTCCATTCCATTCCATTCCATTCCATTCCAATCCATTCCATTCTATTCCATTCCATTCCATTCCATTCCATTCCATTCCATTCCATTCTATTCCATTCCGTTCTACTCGGCTTGAATCCATTGAGTTCCGTTCCGTTCCGTTCCGTCCCGACACGTCCCGTCCCGTCCCGTCCCGTGCCGTCCCGTCCCGTCCCGTACCGTGCCGTTGTACTCGGGTTGATTCCATTCCACTCCGTTCCGTTCCTTTCCGTTCCCTTCCATTCAGTTCCACGCGGGTTGATTCAATTCCATTCTATTCTATTCCATTCCATTCCATTCCATTCCATTCCATTGCATTCAATTTTACTCGGGTTGATTCCATGCCGTTCCGTTCCGTTCCATTCTGTCCCATCCCGACGCGTCCCGTCCGGTCCCGTCCCATTCCGTTCCGTTCTGATCGGGTTGATTCCGCTCCATTCCGTTCCGTTCCTTTCCGTTCCATTCCATTCCGTTACACGCGGGTTGATTCAATTCCATTCTATTACATTGAATTCCATTCCATTCCATTCCATTCCATTCTACTCGGATTGATTGCATTCCATTCCATTCCAGTCCAGTCCATTCCAATCCATTCCATTCTACTCGGGTTGATTCCATTCCATTCCATTCCATTCCATTCCATTCCATTCCATTCTATTCCATTGCGTTCCATTCGATTCGATTCCATTCCATTCCATTCCATTCCATTCCAATCCATTCCATTCTACTTGGGTTCATTCCATTCCATTCCATTCCATTCCATTCGATTCCATTCGATTCCATTCCATTTCATTCCATTCCATTCTGTTCTACTCGGGTTGATTCCACTCCATTCCATTCCATTCCATTCCATTCTATTCCATTACATTCCATTCGATTCCATTCCATTCCATTTCATTTTATTCCAATCCATTCCATTCCATTCTATTCCATTGAATTCCATTCCATTCCATTCCATTCCATCCAATTCCATTCCTTTCCATTCCAATCCATTCCATTCTACTCGGGTTGATTCCACTCCATTCCATTCCATTCCATTCCATTCGATTCCATTCCATTCCATTCCATTCCATTCCATTCCGTTCTACTCGGGTTGATTCCATTCTATTCCATTCCATTCCGTTCGATTCCATTCGATTCCATTCGATTCCATTCCATTCCATTCCATTCCCTTCCATTCCATTCTATTCCATTGAATTCCATTCCATTCCATTGCATTCCATTCCATTCCATTCCATTCCATTCCGTTCTACTCTGATTGACTCCATTCCATTCCATTCCATTCCATTCCATTCCATTCCATTCCATTCCATTCCATTCCATTCCATTCGATTCCATTCCATTCCATTCCATTCCATTCCATTCCATTCCAATACATTCCATTCTACTCTGGTTGATTCCATTCCATTCCATTCCATTCCATTCCATTCCATTCGTCTCTATTCGATTCCATTCGATTCCATTCCATTCTATTCCATTGAATTTCATTCCATTCCATTCCATTCCATTCCATTCCATTCTATTCAATTCCATTCCATTCCATTCCGTTCTACTCGGGTTGATTCCATTCCATTCCATTCCATTCCATTCCATTCCATTCCATTCCACTCCATTCCATTCGATTCCATTCGATTCCATTCCATTCCATTCCATTCCATTCCAATCCATTCCATTCTACTCGGGTTGATTCCATTCCATTCCATTCCATTCCATTCCATTCCATTCCATTCCATTCCGTTCCATTCCATTGCATTCCATTCGATTCCATTCGATTCCATTCCATTCGATTCCATTCGATATCATTCGATTCCATTCCATCCCATTCCATTCCATTCCATTCCATTCCGTTGTACTCGGGTTGATTCCATTCCATTCCATTTCATTCCATTCCATTCCATTCCATTCCATTCCATTCCGTTCTAATCGGTTTGATTCCACTCCATTCCATTCCATTCCATTCCATTCCATTCCATTCCATTCCGTTCCATTCCATTGCATTCCATTCGATTCCATTCGATTCCATTCCATTCGATTCCATTCGATATCATTCGATTCCATTCCATCCCATTCCATTCCATTCCATTCCATTCCGTTGTACTCGGGTTGATTCCATTCCATTCCGTTTCATTCCATTCCATTCCATTCCATTCCATTCCATTCCATTCCGTTCTAATCGGTTTGATTCCACTCCATTCCATTCCATTCCATTCCATTCCATTCCATTCCATTCCATTCCATTCCATTCCTTTGCATTCCAACCCATTCCGTTCTACTCGGGTTGATTCCATTCCATTCCATTCCATTCCATTCCATTCCATTCCATTCCATTCCATTCCATTCCATTCCATTCCATTCCATTTCATTCCAAACCATTCCATTCTACTCGGGTTCATCATTCCATTCCATTCCATTCCATTCCATTCCACTCGGGTTCTTTCCATTCCATTCCATTCCATTCCATTCCATTCCATTCCATTCCATTCCATTTCGTTCTACTCAGGTTGATTTCCATTCAATTCCATTCCATTCCATTCCATTCCATTCCATTCCATTCCATTCCATTCCATTCCATTCCACTCCATTCCATTCCGTTGTATTCGGGTTGATTCCATTCCATTCCATTCCATTCCATTCCATTCCATTCCATTCCATTCCATTCCATTCTATTCCATTCCGTTCTACTCGGCTTGAATCCATTGATTTCCGTTCCGTTCCGTTCCGTCCCGACACGTCCCGTCCCGTCCCGTCCCGTCCCGTCCCATCCCGTCCCGTCCCGTCCCGTGCCATTGTACTCGGGTTGATTCCATTCCACTCCGTTCCGTTCATTTCCGTTCCGTTCCATTCAGTTCCACGCGGGTTGATTCAATTCCATTCTATTCTATTCCATTCCATTCCATTCCATTCCATTCCATTCCATTCCATTCCACTCGTGTTGATTCCATGCCGTTCCGTTCCGTTCCATTGCGTCCCATCCCGACGCGTCCCGTCCCGTCCCGTCCCGTCAAATTACGTTCCGTTCTGATCGGGTTGATTCCGTTCCATTCCGTTCCGTTCCATTCCGTTACACGCGGGTTGATTCAATTCCATTCTATTACATTGAATTCCATTCCATTCCATTCCATTCCATTCTACTCGGATTGATTGCATTCCATTCCATTCCATTCCAGTCCATTCCAATCCATTCCATTCTACTCGGGTTGATTCCATTCCATTCCATTCCATTCCATTCCATTCCATTCCATTCCATTCCATTCCATTCCATTCCATTCCACTCGGGCTCATTCCATTCCATTCCATTCCATTCCATTCCATTCCATTCCATTCTATTCCATTCCATTCCATTCCGTTCTACTCGGGTTGATTTCCATTCCATTCCATTCCATTCCATTCCACTCCATTCCATTCCATTCCATTCCATTCCATTCCATTCCATTCCATTCCATTCCATTCCATTCCATTCCATTCCATTCCTTTCCATTTATTCCATTCCGTTCTACTCGGGTTGATTCCATTGAGTTTGGTTACGTTCCGTTCCGTCCCATCCCGTCCCGTCCCGTCCCGTTCCGTTTTACTCGGGTTGATTCCTTTGCATTCCGTTCGGCTCGTTTCCATTCCGTTCCATTCCGTTCCACGCGGGTTGGTTCAATTCCATTCTATTCTATTCTATTCCTTTCCATTCCATTCCATTCTACTCGGGTTGATTCCATGCCGTTCCATTCCGTTCCATTCCGTCCCATCCCGACCCGTCCCATCCCGTCCCGTCCCGTCCCATCCCGTTCCGTTCCACATGGGCTGATTCAATTCCTTTCGGTTACATTGAATTCCATTCCATTCCATTCCATTCCATTCCATTGCATTCCATTCCATTCAATTCCATTCCATTCCTTTCCATTCCAATCCATTCCATTCTACTCGGGTTGATTCCATTCCATTCCAATCCATTCCATTCCATTCCATTCCATTCCATTCCATTCAGTTTCATTCCATTCCATTCCATTCCATTCCATTCCTTTCCATTCCATTCCATTCCATTCCATTCCATTCCATTCCATTCTATTCCATTACATTCTACTACATTGAATTCCATTCCATTCCATTCAATTCCATTCCATTCCATTCCTTTCCATTCCATATAGTTCTACTCGGGTTGATTCCATTCCATTCCATTCCATTCCATTCCATTCCATTCCATTCCATTCCATTCCATTGCATTCCATTCCATTCCATTCCATTACTTTCCATTCCATTCCATTCCAATCCATTCCATTCTACTCGGGTTGACTCCATTCCATTCCATTCCATTCCATTCCATTCCATTCCATTATATTCCATTCTATTCCATTCGATTCCGTTCGATTCCATTCCATTCCATTCCATTCCATTCCATTCCATTCCATTCCATTCGATTCCATTCCATTCCATTCGATTCCATTCCATTCCATTCCATTCCATTCCATTCCATTCCATTCCATTCCATTCCATTCCATTCCATTGCGTTCCATTCGATTCGATTCCATTCCATTCCATTCCAATCCATTCCATTCTACTTGGGTTGATTCCATTCCATTCCATTCCATTCGATTCCATTCGATTCCATTCCATTCCATTCCATTCCATTCCATTCCATTCCATTCCATTCCATTCCATTCCTTTCCATTCCATTATGTTCTACTCGGGTTGATTCCACTCCATTCCATTCCATTCCATTCCATTCTATTCCATTCCATTCCATTCGATTCCATTCTATTCGATTCGATGCCATTCCATTCCATTTCATTTTATTCCATTCCATTCCATTCCATTCTATTCCATTGAATTCCATTCCATTCCATTCCATTCCATTCGATTCCATTCCATTGCATTCCGTTCCATTCCATTCCATTCCGTTCTACTCGGGTTGATTCCATTCTATTCCATTCCATTCCGTTCGATTCCATTCGATTCCATTCGATTCCATTCCATTCCATTCCATTCCCTTCCATTCCATTCTATTCCATTGAATTCCATTCCATTGCATTGCATTCCATTCCATTCCATTCCATTCCATTCCGTTCTACTCTGATTGACTCCATTCCATTCCATTCCATTCCATTCCATTCCATTCCATTCCATTCCGTTCGATTCCATTCCATTCCATTCCATTCCATTCCATTCCATTCCATTCCAATACATTCCATTCTACTCTGGTTGATTCCATTCCATTCCATTCCATTCCATTCCATTCGTCTCCATTCGATTCCATTCGATTCCATTCCATTCTATTCCATTGAATTCCATTCCATTCCATTCCATTCCATTCCATTCCATTCCATTCCATTCCATTCCATTCCACTCCATTGCATTCGATTCCATTCGATTCCATTCTATTCCATTCCATTCCATTCCAATCCATTCCATTCTACTCGGGTTGATTCCATTCCATTCCATTCCATTCCATTCCATTCCATTCCATTCCATTCCATTCCATTGCATTCCATTCGATTCCATTCGATTCCATTCCATTCGATTCCATTCGAGATCATTCGATTCCATTCCATCCCATTCCATTCCATTCCATTCCATTCCGTTTTACTCGGGTTGATTCCATTCCATGCCATTTCATTCCATTCCATTCCATTCCATTCCATTCGATTCCATTCGATTCCATTCCATTCCATTCCATTCCAATCCATTCCATTCTACTCGGGTTGATTCCATTCCATTCCATTCCATTCCATTCCATTCCATTCCATTCCACTCGATTCCATTCCATTCTTTCCATTCCATTCCAATCCATTCCATTCTACTCGGGTGGATTCCATTCCATTCCATTCCATTCCATTCCATTCCATTCCATTCCATTCCATTCCATTCCATTCCATTCCATTCCATTCTGTTCTACTCGGGTTGATTCCACTCCATTCCATTCCATTCCATTCCATTCTATTCCATTCCATTCCATTCGATTCCATTCTATTCGATTCGATGCCATTCCATTCCATTTCATTTTATTCCATTCCATTCCATTCCATTCTATTCCATTGAATTCCATTCCATTCCATTCCATTCCATTCCATTCCATTCCATTCGATTCCATTCCATTGCATTCCATTCCATTCCATTCCATTCCGTTCTACTCGGGTTGATTCCATTCTATTCCATTCCATTCCGTTCGATTCCATTCGATTCCATTCGATTCCATTCCATTCCATTCCATTCCCTTCCATTCCATTCTATTCCATTGAATTCCATTCCATTCCATTGCATTCCATTCCATTCCATTCCATTCCATTCCATTCCGTTCTACTCTGATTGACTCCATTCCATTCCATTCCATTCCATTCCATTCCATTCCATTCCATTCCATTCCATTCGATTCCATTCCATTCCATTCCATTCCATTCCATTCCATTCCAATACATTCCATTCTACTCTGGTTGATTCCATTCCATTCCATTCCATTCCATTCCATTCGTCTCCATTCGATTCCATTCGATTCCATTCCATTCTATTCCATTGAATTCCATTCCATTCCATTCCATTCCATTCCATTCCATTCCATTCCATTCCATTCCATTCCATTCCGTTCTACTCGGGTTGATTCCATTCCATTCCATTCCATTCCATTCCATTCCATTCCATTCCATTTCACTCCATTGCATTCGATTCCATTCGATTCCATTCCATTCCATTCCATTCCATTCCAATCCATTCCATTCTACTCGGGTTGATTCCATTCCATTCCATTCCATTCCATTCCATTCCATTCCATTCCATTCCATTCCATTCCATTCGATTCCATTCGAGATCATTCGATTCCATTCCATCCCATTCCATTCCATTCCATTCCATTCCGTTTTACTCGGGTTGATTCCATTCCATGCCATTTCATTCCATTCCATTCCATTCCATTCCATTCGATTCCATTCGATTCCATTCCATTCCATTCCATTCCAATCCATTCCATTCTACTCGGGATGATTCCATTCCATTCCATTCCATTCCATTCCATTCCATTCCATTCCACTCGTTTCCATTCCATTCTTTCCATTCCATTCCAATCCATTCCATTCTACTCGGGTGGATTCCATTCCATTCCATTCCATTCCATTCCATTCCATTCCATTCCATTCCATTCCATTCCATTCCATTCCATTCCATTCCATTCCGTTCTAGTCGGGTTGATTCCATTCTATTCCATTCCATTCCATTCCATTCCATTAAATTCCATTCCATTCTATTCCACTCCATTCTACTCCATTGAATTCCATTCCATTCCATTCTATTCCATTCCATTCCACTCCTTTCCATTCCATTTAGTTCTACTCGGGTTGATTCCATTCCATTCCATTCCATTCCATTCCATTCCATTCCATTCCATTCCATTCCATTCCATTCCATTCCATTCCATTCCATTGCATTCCATTCGATTCCATTCGATTCCATTCCATTCCATTCCATTCAATTCCATTCCATTCCATTCCATTCCATTCCATTCCATTCCATTCCATTCCATTCCATTCCATTCCATTCCGTTCCAGTCGGGTTGATTCCATTCTATTCCATTCCATTCCATTCGATTCCATTCGATATCATTCGATTCCATTCCATTCCATTCCATTCCATTCCATTCCATTTCTTTCGATTCCATTCGATTCCATTCCATTCCAATCCATTGCATTCTACTCAGGTTGATTCCATTCCATTCCATTCCATTCCATTCCATTCCATTCCATTTGATTCCACTCGATTCCATTCCATTCCTTTCCATTCCATTCAAATCCATTCCATTCTATTCGGGTGGATTCCATTCCATTCCATTCCATTCCATTCCATTCCATTCCATTCCATTCCATTCCATTCGATTCCATTCCATTCCATTCCCTTCCATTCCATTCCATTCCATTCCATTCCGTTCTAGTCGGGTTGATTCCATTCCATTCCATTGCATTCCATTCCATTCCGTTCCATTCCATTCCATTCCATTCCATTCCATTCCATTCCATTCCATTCTATTCCATTCCATTCTACTCCATTGAATTCCATTCCATTCCATTCCATTCCATTCCATTCCATTCCTTTCCAATCCATTTAGTTCTACTCGTGTTGATTCCATTCCATTCCATTCCATTCCATTCCATTCCATTCCATTCCATTCCATTCCATTCCATTCCATTACAGTCCATTCCATTCCATTACTTTCCATTCCATTCCATTCCAATCCATTCTATTCTACTCGGGTTGACTCCATTCCATTCCATTCCACTCCATTCCATTCCGTTATATTCCATTCTATTCCATTCGATTACGTTCGATTCCATTCCATTCCTTTCCATTCCATTCCATTCCATTCGATTCCATTCCATTCCATTCGATTCCCTTCCATTCCATTCCATTCCATTCCATTCCATTCCAATCCATTCCATTCTACTCGGGTTGATTCCATTCCATTCCATTCCATTCCATTCCATTCCATTCCATTCCATTCCATTCCATTCCATTCCATTCCGTTCTACTCGGGTTGATTCCATTCTATTCCATTCCATTCCGTTCGATTCCATTCGATTCCATTCGATTCCATTCCATTCCATTCCATTCCTTTCCATTCCATTCTATTCCATTGAATTCCATTCCATTCCATTGCATTCCATTCCATTCCATTCCATTCCGTTCTACTCTGATTGACTCCATTCCATTCCATTCCATTCCATTCCATTCCATTCCATTCCATTCCATTCCATTCCATTCCATTCCAATCCATTCCATTCCATTCCATTCCATTCCATTCCATTCCATTCCATTCCATTCCATTCTATTCCATTCCGTTCTACTCGGCTTGAATCCATTGAGTTCCGTTCCGTTCCGTTCCGTCCCGACACGTCCCGTCCCGTCCCGTCCCGTCCCGTCCCGTCCCGTCCCGTGCCGTTGTACTCGGGTTGATTCCATTCCACTCCGTTCCGTTCCTTTCCGTTCCCTTCCATTCAGTTCCACGCGGGTTGATTCAATTCCATTCTATTCTATTCAATTCCATTCCATTCCATTCCATTCCATTACATTCCATTCCATTCCATTCAATTTTACTCGGGTTGATTCCATGCCGTTCCGTTCTGTTCCATTCTTTCCCATCCCGACGCGTCCCGTCCCGTCCCGTCCCATTCCGTTCCATTCTGATCGGGTTGATTCCGTTCCATTCCGTTCCGTTCCTTTCCGTTCCATTCCATTCCGTTACACGCGGGTTGATTCAATTCCATTCTATTTCATTGAATTGCATTCCATTCCATTCCATTCCATTCTACTCGGATTGATTGCATTCCATTCCATTCCATTCCAGTCCATTCCAATCCATTCCATTCTACTCGGGTTGATTCCGTTCCATTCCATTCCATTCCATTCCATTCCATTCCATTCCATTCCATTCCATTCCATTGCGTTCCATTCGATTCGATTCCATACCATTCCATTCCATTCCATTCCAATCCATTCCATTCTACTTGGGTTCATTCCATTCCATTCCATTCCATTCCATTCGATTCCATTCGATTCCATTCCATTTCATTCCATTCCATTCTGTTCTACTCGGGTTGATTCCACTCCATTCCATTCCATTCCATTCCATTCTATTCCATTCCATTCCATTCGATTCCATTCTATTCCATTCGATTCCATTCCATTCCATTTCATTTTATTCCAATCCATTCCATTCCATTCTATTCCATTGAATTCCATTCCATTCCATTCCATTCCATCCAATTCCATTCCTTTCCATTCCAATCCATTCCATTCTACTCGGGTTGATTCCATTCCATTCCATTCCATTCCATTCCATTCCATTCCATTCCATTCCATTCCATTCCATTCCATTCCATTCCGTTCTACTCGGGTTGATTCCATTCTATTCCATTCCATTCCGTTCGATTCCATTCGATTCCATTCGATTCCATTCCATTCCATTCCATTCCTTTCCATTCCATTCTATTCCATTGAATTCCATTCCATTCCATTGCATTCCATTCCATTCCATTCCATTCCGTTCTACTCTGATTGACTCCATTCCATTCCATTCCATTCCATTCCATTCCATTCCATTCCATTCCATTCCATTCGATTCCATTCCATTCCATTCCATTCCATTCCATTCCATTCCATTCCAATACATTCCATTCTACTCTGGTTGATTCCATTCCATTCCATTCCATTCCATTCCATTCCATTCCATTCGTCTCCATTCGATTCCATTCGATTCCATTCCATTCTATTCCATTGAATTCCATTCCATTCCATTCCATTCCATTCCATTCCATTCTATTCCATTCCATTCCATTCCATTCCGTTCTACTCGGGTTGATTCCATTCCATTCCATTCCATTCCATTCCATTCCATTCCATTCCACTCCATTCCATTCGATTCCATTCGATTCCATTCCATTCCATTCCATTCCATTCCAATCCATTCCATTCTACTCGGGTTGATTCCATTCCATTCCATTCCATTCCATTCCATTCCATTCCATTCCATTCCATTCCATTCCATTGCATTCCATTCGATTCCATTCGATTTCATTCCATTGGATTCCATTCGATATCATTCGATTCCATTCCATCCCATTCCATTCCATTCCATTCCATTCCTTTGTACTCGGGTTGATTCCATTCCATTCCGTTTCATTCCATTCCATTCCATTCCATTCCATTCCATTCCATTCCGTTCTAATCGGTTTGATTCCACTCCATTCCATTCCATTCCATTCCATTCCATTCCATTCCATTCCATTCCATTCCATTCCTTTGCATTCCAACCCATTCCGTTCTACTCGGGTTGATTCCATTCCATTCCATTCCATTCCATTCCATTCCATTCCATTCCATTCCATTCCATTCCATTCGATTCCATTCCATTCCATTCCATTCCATTTCATTCCAAACCATTCCATTCTACTCGGGTTCATCATTCCATTCCATTCCATTCCATTCCATTCCACTCGGGTTCTTTCCATTCCATTCCATTCCATTCCATTCCATTCCATTCCATTCCATTCCATTCCGTTCTACTCAGGTTGATTTCCATTCAATTCCATTCCATTCCATTCCATTCCATTCCATTCCATTCCATTCCATTCCATTCCACTCCATTCCATTCCGTTGTATTCGGGTTGATTCCATTCCATTCCATTCCATTCCAATCCATTCCATTCCATTCCATTCCATTCCATTCCATTCCATTCCATTCCATTCCATTCCATTCCATTCCATTCCATTCCATTCCATTCCATTCCATTCCATTCCATTCCTTTCTATTCCATTCCATTCCATTCCATTCCATTCCATTCCATTCCATTCCATTCCATTCCATTCCGTTCTACTCGGGTTGATTCCACTCCATTCCATTCCCTTCCATTCCATTCCATTCCATTCCATTCCATTCCATTCCATTCCTTTCCATTCCAACCCATTCCTTTCTACTCGGGTTGATTCCATTCCATTCCATTCCATTCCATTCCATTCCATTCCATTCCATTCCATTCCATTCCATTCGATTCCATTCCATTCCATTCCATTTCATTCCAAACCGTTCCATTCTACTCGGATTCATCATTCCATTCCATTCCATTCCATTCCATTCCACTCGGGTTCATTCCATTCCATTCCATTCCATTCCATTCCATTCCATTCCATTGCATTCCATTCCGTTCTACTCAGGTTGATTTCCATTCCATTCCATTCCATTCCATTCCAATCCATTCCATTCCATTCCATTCCATTCCATTCCATTCCATTCCATTCCATTCCATTCTATTCCATTCCGTTCTACTCGGCTTGAATCCATTGAGTTCCGTTCCGTTCCGTTCCGTCCCGACACGTCCCGTCCCGTCCCGTCCCGTGCAGTCCCGTCCCGTCCCGTACCGTGCCGTTGTACTCGGGTTGATTCCATTCCACTCCGTTCCGTTCCTTTCCGTTCCCTTCCATTCAGTTCCACGCGGGTTGATTCAATTCCATTCTATTCTATTCCATTCCATTCCATTCCATTCCATTCCATTCCATTCAATTTTACTCGGGTTGATTCCATGCCGTTCCGTTCCGTTCCATTCTGTCCCATCCCGACGCGTCCCGTCCGGTCCCGTCCCATTCCGTTCCGTTCTGATCGGGTTGATTCCGCTCCATTCCGTTCCGTTCCTTTCCGTTCCATTCCATTCCGTTACACGCGGGTTGATTCAATTCCATTCTATTACATTGAATTCCATTCCATTCCATTCCATTCCATTCTACTCGGATTGATTGCATTCCATTCCATTCCAGTCCAGTCCATTCCAATCCATTCCATTCTACTCGGGTTGATTCCATTCCATTCCATTCCATTCCATTCCATTCCATTCCATTCTATTCCATTGCGTTCCATTCGATTCGATTCCATTCCATTCCATTCCATTCCATTCCAATCCATTCCATTCTACTTGGGTTCATTCCATTCCATTCCATTCCATTCCATTCGATTCCATTCGATTCCATTCCATTTCATTCCATTCCATTCTGTTCTACTCGGGTTGATTCCACTCCATTCCATTCCATTCCATTCCATTCTATTCCATTACATTCCATTCGATTCCATTCTATTCCATTCGATTCCATTCCATTCCATTTCATTTTATTCCAATCCATTCCATTCCATTCTATTCCATTGAATTCCATTCCATTCCATTCCATTCCATCCAATTCCATTCCTTTCCATTCCAATCCATTCCATTCTACTCGGGTTGATTCCACTCCATTCCATTCCATTCCATTCCATTCCATTCCATTCCATTCCATTCCATTCCGTTCTACTCGGGTTGATTCCATTCTATTCCATTCCATTCCGTTCGATTCCATTCGATTCCATTCGATTCCATTCCATTCCATTCCATTCCCTTCCATTCCATTCTATTCCATTGAATTCCATTCCATTCCATTGCATTCCATTCCATTCCATTCCATTCCATTCCGTTCTACTCTGATTGACTCCATTCCATTCCATTCCATTCCATTCCATTCCATTCCATTCCATTCCATTCCATTCCATTCGATTCCATTCCATTCCATTCCATTCCATTCCATTCCATTCCAATACATTCCATTCTACTCTGGTTGATTCCATTCCATTCCATTCCATTCCATTCCATTCCATTCGTCTCTATTCGATTCCATTCGATTCCATTCCATTCTATTCCATTGAATTTCATTCCATTCCATTCCATTCCATTCCATTCCATTCTATTCCATTCCATTCCATTCCATTCCGTTCTACTCGGGTTGATTCCATTCCATTCCATTCCATTCCATTCCATTCCATTCCATTCCACTCCATTCCATTCGATTCCATTCGATTCCATTCCATTCCATTCCATTCCATTCCAATCCATTCCATTCTACTCGGGTTGATTCCATTCCATTCCATTCCATTCCATTCCATTCCATTCCATTCCATTCCGTTCCATTCCATTGCATTCCATTCGATTCCATTCGATTCCATTCCATTCGATTCCATTCGATATCATTCGATTCCATTCCATCCCATTCCATTCCATTCCATTCCATTCCGTTGTACTCGGGTTGATTCCATTCCATTCCGTTTCATTCCATTCCATTCCATTCCATTCCATTCCATTCCGTTCTAATCGGTTTGATTCCACTCCA
Organism: Gorilla gorilla gorilla; assembly: GCF_029281585.2. NCBI lineage: Eukaryota > Metazoa > Chordata > Mammalia > Primates > Hominidae > Gorilla > Gorilla gorilla. Next base: position 9,113,434 of record NC_073241.2, read on the forward strand.
TTCCATTCCATTCCATTCCATTCCATTCCATTCCATTCCGTTCCATTCCATTGCATTCCATTCGATTCCATTCGATTCCATTCCATTCGATTCCATTCGATATCATTCGATTCCATTCCATCCCATTCCATTCCATTCCATTCCATTCCGTTGTACTCGGGTTGATTCCATTCCATTCCGTTTCATTCCATTCCATTCCATTCCATTCCATTCCATTCCATTCCGTTCTAATCGGTTTGATTCCACTCCATTCCATTCCATTCCATTCCATTCCATTCCATTCCATTCCATTCCATTCCATTCCATTCCTTTGCATTCCAACCCATTCCGTTCTACTCGGGTTGATTCCATTCCATTCCATTCCATTCCATTCCATTCCATTCCATTCCATTCCATTCCATTCCATTCCATTCCATTCCATTTCATTCCAAACCATTCCATTCTACTCGGGTTCATCATTCCATTCCATTCCATTCCATTCCATTCCACTCGGGTTCTTTCCATTCCATTCCATTCCATTCCATTCCATTCCATTCCATTCCATTCCATTTCGTTCTACTCAGGTTGATTTCCATTCAATTCCATTCCATTCCATTCCATTCCATTCCATTCCATTCCATTCCATTCCATTCCATTCCACTCCATTCCATTCCGTTGTATTCGGGTTGATTCCATTCCATTCCATTCCATTCCATTCCATTCCATTCCATTCCATTCCATTCTATTCCATTCCGTTCTACTCGGCTTGAATCCATTGATTTCCGTTCCGTTCCGTTCCGTCCCGACACGTCCCGTCCCGTCCCGTCCCGTCCCGTCCCATCCCGTCCCGTCCCGTCCCGTGCCATTGTACTCGGGTTGATTCCATTCCACTCCGTTCCGTTCATTTCCGTTCCGTTCCATTCAGTTCCACGCGGGTTGATTCAATTCCATTCTATTCTATTCCATTCCATTCCATTCCATTCCATTCCATTCCATTCCATTCCACTCGTGTTGATTCCATGCCGTTCCGTTCCGTTCCATTGCGTCCCATCCCGACGCGTCCCGTCCCGTCCCGTCCCGTCAAATTACGTTCCGTTCTGATCGGGTTGATTCCGTTCCATTCCGTTCCGTTCCATTCCGTTACACGCGGGTTGATTCAATTCCATTCTATTACATTGAATTCCATTCCATTCCATTCCATTCCATTCTACTCGGATTGATTGCATTCCATTCCATTCCATTCCAGTCCATTCCAATCCATTCCATTCTACTCGGGTTGATTCCATTCCATTCCATTCCATTCCATTCCATTCCATTCCATTCCATTCCATTCCATTCCATTCCACTCGGGCTCATTCCATTCCATTCCATTCCATTCCATTCCATTCCATTCCATTCTATTCCATTCCATTCCATTCCGTTCTACTCGGGTTGATTTCCATTCCATTCCATTCCATTCCATTCCACTCCATTCCATTCCATTCCATTCCATTCCATTCCATTCCATTCCATTCCATTCCATTCCATTCCATTCCATTCCATTCCTTTCCATTTATTCCATTCCGTTCTACTCGGGTTGATTCCATTGAGTTTGGTTACGTTCCGTTCCGTCCCATCCCGTCCCGTCCCGTCCCGTTCCGTTTTACTCGGGTTGATTCCTTTGCATTCCGTTCGGCTCGTTTCCATTCCGTTCCATTCCGTTCCACGCGGGTTGGTTCAATTCCATTCTATTCTATTCTATTCCTTTCCATTCCATTCCATTCTACTCGGGTTGATTCCATGCCGTTCCATTCCGTTCCATTCCGTCCCATCCCGACCCGTCCCATCCCGTCCCGTCCCGTCCCATCCCGTTCCGTTCCACATGGGCTGATTCAATTCCTTTCGGTTACATTGAATTCCATTCCATTCCATTCCATTCCATTCCATTGCATTCCATTCCATTCAATTCCATTCCATTCCTTTCCATTCCAATCCATTCCATGCTACTCGGGTTGATTCCATTCCATTCCAATCCATTCCATTCCATTCCATTCCATTCCATTCCATTCAGTTTCATTCCATTCCATTCCATTCCATTCCATTCCTTTCCATTCCATTCCATTCCATTCCATTCCATTCCATTCCATTCTATTCCATTACATTCTACTACATTGAATTCCATTCCATTCCATTCAATTCCATTCCATTCCATTCCTTTCCATTCCATATAGTTCTACTCGGGTTGATTCCATTCCATTCCATTCCATTCCATTCCATTCCATTCCATTCCATTCCATTGCATTCCATTCCATTCCATTCCATTACTTTCCATTCCATTCCATTCCAATCCATTCCATTCTACTCGGGTTGACTCCATTCCATTCCATTCCATTCCATTCCATTCCATTCCATTATATTCCATTCTATTCCATTCGATTCCGTTCGATTCCATTCCATTCCATTCCATTCCATTCCATTCCATTCCATTCCATTCGATTCCATTCCATTCCATTCGATTCCATTCCATTCCATTCCATTCCATTCCATTCCATTCCATTCCATTCCATTCCATTCCATTCCATTCCATTGCGTTCCATTCGATTCGATTCCATTCCATTCCATTCCAATCCATTCCATTCTACTTGGGTTGATTCCATTCCATTCCATTCCATTCGATTCCATTCGATTCCATTCCATTCCATTCCATTCCATTCCATTCCATTCCATTCCATTCCATTCCATTCCATTCCTTTCCATTCCATTATGTTCTACTCGGGTTGATTCCACTCCATTCCATTCCATTCCATTCCATTCTATTCCATTCCATTCCATTCGATTCCATTCTATTCGATTCGATGCCATTCCATTCCATTTCATTTTATTCCATTCCATTCCATTCCATTCTATTCCATTGAATTCCATTCCATTCCATTCCATTCCATTCCATTCCATTCGATTCCATTCCATTGCATTCCGTTCCATTCCATTCCATTCCGTTCTACTCGGGTTGATTCCATTCTATTCCATTCCATTCCGTTCGATTCCATTCGATTCCATTCGATTCCATTCCATTCCATTCCATTCCCTTCCATTCCATTCTATTCCATTGAATTCCATTCCATTGCATTGCATTCCATTCCATTCCATTCCATTCCATTCCGTTCTACTCTGATTGACTCCATTCCATTCCATTCCATTCCATTCCATTCCATTCCATTCCATTCCGTTCGATTCCATTCCATTCCATTCCATTCCATTCCATTCCATTCCATTCCAATACATTCCATTCTACTCTGGTTGATTCCAATCCATTCCATTCCATTCCATTCCATTCGTCTCCATTCGATTCCATTCGATTCCATTCCATTCTATTCCATTGAATTCCATTCCATTCCATTCCATTCCATTCCATTCCATTCCATTCCATTCCATTCCATTCCACTCCATTGCATTCGATTCCATTCGATTCCATTCTATTCCATTCCATTCCATTCCAATCCATTCCATTCTACTCGGGTTGATTCCATTCCATTCCATTCCATTCCATTCCATTCCATTCCATTCCATTCCATTCCATTCCATTGCATTCCATTCGATTCCATTCGATTCCATTCCATTCGATTCCATTCGAGATCATTCGATTCCATTCCATCCCATTCCATTCCATTCCATTCCATTCCGTTTTACTCGGGTTGATTCCATTCCATGCCATTTCATTCCATTCCATTCCATTCCATTCCATTCGATTCCATTCGATTCCATTCCATTCCATTCCATTCCAATCCATTCCATTCTACTCGGGTTGATTCCATTCCATTCCATTCCATTCCATTCCATTCCATTCCATTCCATTCCATTCCACTCGATTCCATTCCATTCTTTCCATTCCATTCCAATCCATTCCATTCTACTCGGGTGGATTCCATTCCATTCCATTCCATTCCATTCCATTCCATTCCATTCCATTCCATTCCATTCCATTCCATTCCATTCCATTCCATTCCATTCTGTTCTACTCGGGTTGATTCCACTCCATTCCATTCCATTCCATTCCATTCTATTCCATTCCATTCCATTCGATTCCATTCTATTCGATTCGATGCCATTCCATTCCATTTCATTTTATTCCATTCCATTCCATTCCATTCTATTCCATTGAATTCCATTCCATTCCATTCCATTCCATTCCATTCCATTCCATTCGATTCCATTCCATTGCATTCCATTCCATTCCATTCCATTCCGTTCTACTCGGGTTGATTCCATTCTATTCCATTCCATTCCGTTCGATTCCATTCGATTCCATTCGATTCCATTCCATTCCATTCCATTCCCTTCCATTCCATTCTATTCCATTGAATTCCATTCCATTCCATTGCATTCCATTCCATTCCATTCCATTCCATTCCATTCCGTTCTACTCTGATTGACTCCATTCCATTCCATTCCATTCCATTCCATTCCATTCCATTCCATTCCATTCCATTCGATTCCATTCCATTCCATTCCATTCCATTCCATTCCATTCCAATACATTCCATTCTACTCTGGTTGATTCCATTCCATTCCATTCCATTCCATTCCATTCGTCTCCATTCGATTCCATTCGATTCCATTCCATTCTATTCCATTGAATTCCATTCCATTCCATTCCATTCCATTCCATTCCATTCCATTCCATTCCATTCCATTCCATTCCGTTCTACTCGGGTTGATTCCATTCCATTCCATTCCATTCCATTCCATTCCATTCCATTCCATTCCATTTCACTCCATTGCATTCGATTCCATTCGATTCCATTCCATTCCATTCCATTCCATTCCAATCCATTCCATTCTACTCGGGTTGATTCCATTCCATTCCATTCCATTCCATTCCATTCCATTCCATTCCATTCCATTCCATTCCATTCCATTCCATTGCATTCCATTCGATTCCATTCGATTCCATTCCATTCGATTCCATTCGAGATCATTCGATTCCATTCCATCCCATTCCATTCCATTCCATTCCATTCCGTTTTACTCGGGTTGATTCCATTCCATGCCATTTCATTCCATTCCATTCCATTCCATTCCATTCGATTCCATTCGATTCCATTCCATTCCATTCCATTCCAATCCATTCCATTCTACTCGGGTTGATTCCATTCCATTCCATTCCATTCCATTCCATTCCATTCCATTCCACTCGTTTCCATTCCATTCTTTCCATTCCATTCCAATCCATTCCATTCTACTCGGGTGGATTCCATTCCATTCCATTCCATTCCATTCCATTCCATTCCATTCCATTCCATTCCATTCCATTCCATTCCATTCCATTCCATTCCGTTCTAGTCGGGTTGATTCCATTCTATTCCATTCCATTCCATTCCATTCCATTAAATTCCATTCCATTCTATTCCACTCCATTCTACTCCATTGAATTCCATTCCATTCCATTCTATTCCATTCCATTCCACTCCTTTCCATTCCATTTAGTTCTACTCGGGTTGATTCCATTCCATTCCATTCCATTCCATTCCATTCCATTCCATTCCATTCCATTCCATTCCATTCCATTCCATTCCATTGCATTCCATTCGATTCCATTCGATTCCATTCCATTCCATTCCATTCAATTCCATTCCATTCCATTCCATTCCATTCCATTCCATTCCATTCCATTCCATTCCATTCCATTCCATTCCGTTCCAGTCGGGTTGATTCCATTCTATTCCATTCCATTCCATTCGATTCCATTCAATATCATTCGATTCCATTCCATTCCATTCCATTCCATTCCATTCCATTTCTTTCGATTCCATTCGATTCCATTCCATTCCAATCCATTGCATTCTACTCAGGTTGATTCCATTCCATTCCATTCCATTCCATTCCATTCCATTCCATTTGATTCCACTCGATTCCATTCCATTCCTTTCCATTCCATTCAAATCCATTCCATTCTATTCGGGTGGATTCCATTCCATTCCATTCCATTCCATTCCATTCCATTCCATTCCATTCCATTCCATTCGATTCCATTCCATTCCATTCCCTTCCATTCCATTCCATTCCATTCCATTCCGTTCTAGTCGGGTTGATTCCATTCCATTCCATTGCATTCCATTCCATTCCGTTCCATTCCATTCCATTCCATTCCATTCCATTCCATTCCATTCCATTCTATTCCATTCCATTCTACTCCATTGAATTCCATTCCATTCCATTCCATTCCATTCCATTCCTTTCCAATCCATTTAGTTCTACTCGTGTTGATTCCATTCCATTCCATTCCATTCCATTCCATTCCATTCCATTCCATTCCATTCCATTCCATTACAGTCCATTCCATTCCATTACTTTCCATTCCATTCCATTCCAATCCATTCTATTCTACTCGGGTTGACTCCATTCCATTCCATTCCACTCCATTCCATTCCGTTATATTCCATTCTATTCCATTCGATTACGTTCGATTCCATTCCATTCCTTTCCATTCCATTCCATTCCATTCGATTCCATTCCATTCCATTCGATTCCCTTCCATTCCATTCCATTCCATTCCATTCCATTCCAATCCATTCCATTCTACTCGGGTTGATTCCATTCCATTCGATTCCATTCCATTCCATTCCATTCCATTCCATTCCATTCCATTCCATTCCATTCCGTTCTACTCGGGTTGATTCCATTCTATTCCATTCCATTCCGTTCGATTCCATTCGATTCCATTCGATTCCATTCCATTCCATTCCATTCCTTTCCATTCCATTCTATTCCATTGAATTCCATTCCATTCCATTGCATTCCATTCCATTCCATTCCATTCCGTTCTACTCTGATTGACTCCATTCCATTCCATTCCATTCCATTCCATTCCATTCCATTCCATTCCATTCCATTCGATTCCATTCCATTCCATTCCATTCCATTCCATTCCATTCCATTCCAATACATTCCATTCTACTCTGGTTGATTCCATTCCATTCCATTCCATTCCATTCCATTCCATTCCATTCGTCTCCATTCGATTCCATTCGATTCCATTCCATTCTATTCCATTGAATTCCATTCCATTCCATTCCATTCCATTCCATTCCATTCCATTCTATTCCATTCCATTCCATTCCATTCCGTTCTACTCGGGTTGATTCCATTCCATTCCATTCCATTCCATTCCATTCCATTCCATTCCACTCCATTCCATTCGATTCCATTCGATTCCATTCCATTCCATTCCATTCCATTCCAATCCATTCCATTCTACTCGGGTTGATTCCATTCCATTCCATTCCATTCCATTCCATTCCATTCCATTCCATTCCATTCCATTGCATTCCATTCGATTCCATTCGATTTCATTCCATTCGATTCCATTCGATATCATTCGATTCCATTCCATCCCATTCCATTCCATTCCATTCCATTCCTTTGTACTCGGGTTGATTCCATTCCATTCCGTTTCATTCCATTCCATTCCATTCCATTCCATTCCATTCCATTCCGTTCTAATCGGTTTGATTCCACTCCATTCCATTCCATTCCATTCCATTCCATTCCATTCCATTCCATTCCATTCCATTCCTTTGCATTCCAACCCATTCCGTTCTACTCGGGTTGATTCCTTTCCATTCCATTCCATTCCATTCCATTCCATTCCATTCCATTCCATTCCATTCCATTCGATTCCATTCCATTCCATTCCATTCCATTTCATTCCAAACCATTCCATTCTACTCGGGTTCATCATTCCATTCCATTCCATTCCTTTCCATTCCACTCGGGTTCTTTCCATTCCATTCCATTCCATTCCATTCCATTCCATTCCATTCCATTCCATTCCGTTCTACTCAGGTTGATTTCCATTCAATTCCATTCCATTCCATTCCATTCCATTCCATTCCATTCCATTCCATTCCATTCCACTCCATTCCATTCCGTTGTATTCGGGTTGATTCCATTCCATTCCATTCCATTCCAATCCATTCCATTCCATTCCATTCCATTCCATTCCATTCCATTCCATTCCATTCCATTCCATTCCATTCCATTCCATTCCATTCCATTCCATTCCATTCCTTTCTATTCCATTCCATTCCATTCCATTCCATTCCATTCCATTCCATTCCATTCCATTCCATTCCGTTCTACTCGGGTTGATTCCACTCCATTCCATTCCCTTCCATTCCATTCCATTCCATTCCATTCCATTCCATTCCATTCCTTTCCATTCCAACCCATTCCTTTCTACTCGGGTTGATTCCATTCCATTCCATTCCATTCCATTCCATTCCATTCCATTCCATTCCATTCCATTCCATTCGATTCCATTCCATTCCATTCCATTTCATTCCAAACCGTTCCATTCTACTCGGATTCATCATTCCATTCCATTCCATTCCACTCGGGTTCATTCCATTCCATTCCATTCCATTCCATTCCATTCCATTCCATTCCATTGCATTCCATTCCGTTCTACTCAGGTTGATTTCCATTCCATTCCATTCCATTCCATTCCAATCCATTCCATTCCATTCCATTCCATTCCATTCCATTCCATTCCATTCCATTCCATTCTATTCCATTCCGTTCTACTCGGCTTGAATCCATTGAGTTCCGTTCCGTTCCGTTCCGTCCCGACACGTCCCGTCCCGTCCCGTCCCGTGCCGTCCCGTCCCGTCCCGTACCGTGCCGTTGTACTCGGGTTGATTCCATTCCACTCCGTTCCGTTCCTTTCCGTTCCCTTCCATTCAGTTCCACGCGGGTTGATTCAATTCCATTCTATTCTATTCCATTCCATTCCATTCCATTCCATTCCATTCCATTCAATTTTACTCGGGTTGATTCCATGCCGTTCCGTTCCGTTCCATTCTGTCCCATCCCGACGCGTCCCGTCCGGTCCCGTCCCATTCCGTTCCGTTCTGATCGGGTTGATTCCGCTCCATTCCGTTCCGTTCCTTTCCGTTCCATTCCATTCCGTTACACGCGGGTTGATTCAATTCCATTCTATTACATTGAATTCCATTCCATTCCATTCCATTCCATTCTACTCGGATTGATTGCATTCCATTCCATTCCAGTCCAGTCCATTCCAATCCATTCCATTCTACTCGGGTTGATTCCATTCCATTCCATTCCATTCCATTCCATTCCATTCCATTCTATTCCATTGCGTTCCATTCGATTCGATTCCATTCCATTCCATTCCATTCCATTCCAATCCATTCCATTCTACTTGGGTTCATTCCATTCCATTCCATTCCATTCCATTCGATTCCATTCGATTCCATTCCATTTCATTCCATTCCATTCTGTTCTACTCGGGTTGATTCCACTCCATTCCATTCCATTCCATTCCATTCTATTCCATTACATTCCATTCGATTCCATTCCATTCCATTTCATTTTATTCCAATCCATTCCATTCCATTCTATTCCATTGAATTCCATTCCATTCCATTCCATTCCATCCAATTCCATTCCTTTCCATTCCAATCCATTCCATTCTACTCGGGTTGATTCCACTCCATTCCATTCCATTCCATTCCATTCGATTCCATTCCATTCCATTCCATTCCATTCCATTCCATTCCGTTCTACTCGGGTTGATTCCATTCTATTCCATTCCATTCCGTTCGATTCCATTCGATTCCATTCGATTCCATTCCATTCCATTCCATTCCCTTCCATTCCATTCTATTCCATTGAATTCCATTCCATTCCATTGCATTCCATTCCATTCCATTCCATTCCATTCCGTTCTACTCTGATTGACTCCATTCCATTCCATTCCATTCCATTCCATTCCATTCCATTCCATTCCATTCCATTCCATTCCATTCCATTCCATTCCATTCCATTCCATTCCATTCCATTCCAATACATTCCATTCTACTCTGGTTGATTCCATTCCATTCCATTCCATTCCTTTCCATTCCATTCGTCTCTATTCGATTCCATTCGATTCCATTCCATTCTATTCCATTGAATTTCATTCCATTCCATTCCATTCCATTCCATTCCATTCTATTCAATTCCATTCCATTCCATTCCGTTCTACTCGGGTTGATTCCATTCCATTCCATTCCATTCCATTCCATTCCATTCCATTCCACTCCATTCCATTCGATTCCATTCGATTCCATTCCATTCCATTCCATTCCATTCCAATCCATTCCATTCTACTCGGGTTGATTCCATTCCATTCCATTCCATTCCATTCCATTCCATTCCATTCCATTCCGTTCCATTCCATTGCATTCCATTCGATTCCATTCGATTCCATTCCATTCGATTCCATTCGATATCATTCGATTCCATTCCATCCCATTCCATTCCATTCCATTCCATTCCGTTGTACTCGGGTTGATTCCATTCCATTCCGTTTCATTCCATTCCATTCCATTCCATTCCATTCCATTCCGTTCTAATCGGTTTGATTCCACTCCATTCCATTCCATTCCATTCCATTCCATTCCATTCCATTCCGTTCCATTCCATTGCATTCCATTCGATTCCATTCGATTCCATTCCATTCGATTCCATTCGATATCATTCGATTCCATTCCATCCCATTCCATTCCATTCCATTCCATTCCGTTGTACTCGGGTTGATTCCATTCCATTCCGTTTCATTCCATTCCATTCCATTCCATTCCATTCCATTCCATTCCGTTCTAATCGGTTTGATTCCACTCCATTCCATTCCATTCCATTCCATTCCATTCCATTCCATTCCATTCCATTCCATTCCATTCCTTTGCATTCCAACCCATTCCGTTCTACTCGGGTTGATTCCATTCCATTCCATTCCATTCCATTCCATTCCATTCCATTCCATTCCATTCCATTCCATTCCATTCCATTTCATTCCAAACCATTCCATTCTACTCGGGTTCATCATTCCATTCCATTCCATTCCATTCCATTCCACTCGGGTTCTTTCCATTCCATTCCATTCCATTCCATTCCATTCCATTCCATTCCATTCCATTTCGTTCTACTCAGGTTGATTTCCATTCAATTCCATTCCATTCCATTCCGTTCCATTCCATTCCATTCCATTCCATTCCATTCCATTCCACTCCATTCCATTCCGTTGTATTCGGGTTGATTCCATTCCATTCCATTCCATTCCATTCCATTCCATTCCATTCCATTCCATTCCATTCTATTCCATTCCGTTCTACTCGGCTTGAATCCATTGATTTCCGTTCCGTTCCGTTCCGTCCCGACACGTCCCGTCCCGTCCCGTCCCGTCCCGTCCCATCCCGTCCCGTCCCGTCCCGTGCCATTGTACTCGGGTTGATTCCATTCCACTCCGTTCCGTTCATTTCCGTTCCGTTCCATTCAGTTCCACGCGGGTTGATTCAATTCCATTCTATTCTATTCCATTCCATTCCATTCCATTCCATTCCATTCCATTCCATTCCACTCGTGTTGATTCCATGCCGTTCCGTTCCGTTCCATTGCGTCCCATCCCGACGCGTCCCGTCCCGTCCCGTCCCGTCAAATTACGTTCCGTTCTGATTGGGTTGATTCCGTTCCATTCCGTTCCGTTCCATTCCGTTACACGCGGGTTGATTCAATTCCATTCTATTACATTGAATTCCATTCCATTCCATTCCATTCCATTCTACTCGGATTGATTGCATTCCATTCCATTCCATTCCAGTCCATTCCAATCCATTCCATTCTACTCGGGTTGATTCCATTCCATTCCATTCCATTCCATTCCATTCCATTCCATTCCATTCCATTCCATTCCATTCCACTCGGGCTCATTCCATTCCATTCCATTCCATTCCATTCCATTCCATTCCATTCTATTCCATTCCATTCCATTCCGTTCTACTCGGGTTGATTTCCATTCCATTCCATTCCATTCCATTCCACTCCATTCCATTCCATTCCATTCCATTCCATTCCATTCCATTCCATTCCATTCCATTCCATTCCATTCCATTCCATTCCATTCCTTTCCATTTATTCCATTCCGTTCTACTCGGGTTGATTCCATTGAGTTTGGTTACGTTCCGTTCCGTCCCATCCCGTCCCGTCCCGTCCCGTTCCGTTTTACTCGGGTTGATTCCTTTGCATTCCGTTCGGCTCGTTTCCATTCCGTTCCATTCCGTTCCACGCGGGTTGGTTCAATTCCATTCTATTCTATTCTATTCCTTTCCATTCCATTCCATTCTACTCGTGTTGATTCCATGCCGTTCCATTCCGTTCCATTCCGTCCCATCCCGACCCGTCCCATCCCGTCCCGTCCCGTCCCATCCCGTTCCGTTCCACATGGGCTGATTCAATTCCTTTCGGTTACATTGAATTCCATTCCATTCCATTCCATTCCATTCCATTGCATTCCATTCCATTCAATTCCATTCCATTCCTTTCCATTCCAATCCATTCCATTCTACTCGGGTTGATTCCATTCCATTCCAATCCATTCCATTCCATTCCATTCCATTCCATTCCATTCAGTTTCATTCCATTCCATTCCATTCCATTCCATTCCTTTCCATTCCATTCCATTCCATTCCATTCCATTCCATTCTATTCCATTACATTCTACTACATTGAATTCCATTCCATTCCATTCAATTCCATTCCATTCCATTCCTTTCCATTCCATATAGTTCTACTCGGGTTGATTCCATTCCATTCCATTCCATTCCATTCCATTCCATTCCATTCCATTCCATTCCATTGCATTCCATTCCATTCCATTCCATTACTTTCCATTCCATTCCATTCCAATCCATTCCATTCTACTCGGGTTGACTCCATTCCATTCCATTCCATTCCATTCCATTCCATTCCATTATATTCCATTCTATTCCATTCGATTCCGTTCGATTCCATTCCATTCCATTCCATTCCATTCCATTCCATTCCATTCCATTCGATTCCATTCCATTCCATTCGATTCCATTCCATTCCATTCCATTCCATTCCATTCCATTCCATTCCATTCCATTCCATTCCATTCCATTGCGTTCCATTCGATTCGATTCCATTCCATTCCATTCCAATCCATTCCATTCTACTTGGGTTGATTCCATTCCATTCCATTCCATTCGATTCCATTCGATTCCATTCCATTCCATTCCATTCCATTCCATTCCATTCCATTCCATTCCATTCCATTCCTTTCCATTCCATTATGTTCTACTCGGGTTGATTCCACTCCATTCCATTCCATTCCATTCCATTCTATTCCATTCCATTCCATTCGATTCCATTCTATTCGATTCGATGCCATTCCATTCCATTTCATTTTATTCCATTCCATTCCATTCCATTCTATTCCATTGAATTCCATTCCATTCCATTCCATTCCATTCCATTCCATTCGATTCCATTCCATTGCATTCCGTTCCATTCCATTCCATTCCGTTCTACTCGGGTTGATTCCATTCTATTCCATTCCATTCCGTTCGATTCCATTCGATTCCATTCGATTCCATTCCATTCCATTCCATTCCCTTCCATTCCATTCTATTCCATTGAATTCCATTCCATTGCATTGCATTCCATTCCATTCCATTCCATTCCATTCCGTTCTACTCTGATTGACTCCATTCCATTCCATTCCATTCCATTCCATTCCATTCCATTCCATTCCATTCCGTTCGATTCCATTCCATTCCATTCCATTCCATTCCATTCCATTCCATTCCAATACATTCCATTCTACTCTGGTTGATTCCATTCCATTCCATTCCATTCCATTCCATTCGTCTCCATTCGATTCCATTCGATTCCATTCCATTCTATTCCATTGAATTCCATTCCATTCCATTCCATTCCATTCCATTCCATTCCATTCCATTCCATTCCATTCCACTCCATTGCATTCGATTCCATTCGATTCCATTCTATTCCATTCCATTCCATTCCAATCCATTCCATTCTACTCGGGTTGATTCCATTCCATTCCATTCCATTCCATTCCATTCCATTCCATTCCATTCCATTCCATTCCATTGCATTCCATTCGATTCCATTCGATTCCATTCCATTCGATTCCATTCGAGATCATTCGATTCCATTCCATCCCATTCCATTCCATTCCATTCCATTCCGTTTTACTCGGGTTGATTCCATTCCATGCCATTTCATTCCATTCCATTCCATTCCATTCCATTCGATTCCATTCGATTCCATTCCATTCCATTCCATTCCAATCCATTCCATTCTACTCGGGTTGATTCCATTCCATTCCATTCCATTCCATTCCATTCCATTCCATTCCATTCCACTCGATTCCATTCCATTCTTTCCATTCCATTCCAATCCATTCCATTCTACTCGGGTGGATTCCATTCCATTCCATTCCATTCCATTCCATTCCATTCCATTCCATTCCATTCCATTCCATTCCATTCCATTCCATTCTGTTCTACTCGGGTTGATTCCACTCCATTCCATTCCATTCCATTCCATTCTATTCCATTCCATTCCATTCGATTCCATTCTATTCGATTCGATGCCATTCCATTCCATTTCATTTTATTCCATTCCATTCCATTCCATTCTATTCCATTGAATTCCATTCCATTCCATTCCATTCCATTCCATTCCATTCCATTCGATTCCATTCCATTGCATTCCATTCCATTCCATTCCATTCCGTTCTACTCGGGTTGATTCCATTCTATTCCATTCCATTCCGTTCGATTCCATTCGATTCCATTCGATTCCATTCCATTCCATTCCATTCCCTTCCATTCCATTCTATTCCATTGAATTCCATTCCATTCCATTGCATTCCATTCCATTCCATTCCATTCCATTCCATTCCGTTCTACTCTGATTGACTCCATTCCATTCCATTCCATTCCATTCCATTCCATTCCATTCCATTCCATTCCATTCGATTCCATTCCATTCCATTCCATTCCATTCCATTCCATTCCAATACATTCCATTCTACTCTGGTTGATTCCATTCCATTCCATTCCATTCCATTCCATTCGTCTCCATTCGATTCCATTCGATTCCATTCCATTCTATTCCATTGAATTCCATTCCATTCCATTCCATTCCATTCCATTCCATTCCATTCCATTCCATTCCATTCCATTCCGTTCTACTCGGGTTGATTCCATTCCATTCCATTCCATTCCATTCCATTCCATTCCATTCCATTCCATTTCACTCCATTGCATTCGATTCCATTCGATTCCATTCCATTCCATTCCATTCCATTCCAATCCATTCCATTCTACTCGGGTTGATTCCATTCCATTCCATTCCATTCCATTCCATTCCATTCCATTCCATTCCATTCCATTCCATTCCATTGCATTCCATTCGATTCCATTCGATTCCATTCCATTCGATTCCATTCGAGATCATTCGATTCCATTCCATCCCATTCCATTCCATTCCATTCCATTCCGTTTTACTCGGGTTGATTCCATTCCATGCCATTTCATTCCATTCCATTCCATTCCATTCCATTCGATTCCATTCGATTCCATTCCATTCCATTCCATTCCAATCCATTCCATTCTACTCGGGTTGATTCCATTCCATTCCATTCCATTCCATTCCATTCCATTCCATTCCACTCGTTTCCATTCCATTCTTTCCATTCCATTCCAATCCATTCCATTCTACTCGGGTGGATTCCATTCCATTCCATTCCATTCCATTCCATTCCATTCCATTCCATTCCATTCCATTCCATTCCATTCCATTCCATTCCATTCCATTCCGTTCTAGTCGGGTTGATTCCATTCTATTCCATTCCATTCCATTCCATTCCATTAAATTCCATTCCATTCTATTCCACTCCATTCTACTCCATTGAATTCCATTCCATTCCATTCTATTCCATTCCATTCCACTCCTTTCCATTCCATTTAGTTCTACTCGGGTTGATTCCATTCCATTCCATTCCATTCCATTCCATTCCATTCCATTCCATTCCATTCCATTCCATTCCATTCCATTCCATTCCATTGCATTCCATTCGATTCCATTCGATTCCATTCCATTCCATTCCATTCAATTCCATTCCATTCCATTCCATTCCATTCCATTCCATTCCATTCCATTCCATTCCATTCCATTCCGTTCCAGTCGGGTTGATTCCATTCTATTCCATTCCATTCCATTCGATTCCATTCGATATCATTCGATTCCATTCCATTCCATTCCATTCCATTCCATTCCATTTCTTTCGATTCCATTCGATTCCATTCCATTCCAATCCATTGCATTCTACTCAGGTTGATTCCATTCCATTCCATTCCGTTCCATTCCATTCCATTCCATTTGATTCCACTCGATTCCATTGCATTCCTTTCCATTCCATTCAAATCCATTCCATTCTATTCGGGTGGATTCCATTCCATTCCATTCCATTCCATTCCATTCCATTCCATTCCATTCCATTCCATTCGATTCCATTCCATTCCATTCCCTTCCATTCCATTCCATTCCATTCCATTCCGTTCTAGTCGGGTTGATTCCATTCCATTCCATTGCATTCCATTCCATTCCGTTCCATTCCATTCCATTCCATTCCATTCCATTCCATTCCATTCCATTCTATTCCATTCCATTCTACTCCATTGAATTCCATTCCATTCCATTCCATTCCATTCCATTCCTTTCCAATCCATTTAGTTCTACTCGTGTTGATTCCATTCCATTCCATTCCATTCCATTCCATTCCATTCCATTCCATTCCATTCCATTCCATTACAGTCCATTCCATTCCATTACTTTCCATTCCATTCCATTCCAATCCATTCTATTCTACTCGGGTTGACTCCATTCCATTCCATTCCACTCCATTCCATTCCGTTATATTCCATTCTATTCCATTCGATTACGTTCGATTCCATTCCATTCCTTTCCATTCCATTCCATTCCATTCGATTCCATTCCATTCCATTCGATTCCCTTCCATTCCATTCCATTCCATTCCATTCCATTCCAATCCATTCCATTCTACTCGGGTTGATTCCATTCCATTCCATTCCATTCCAATCCATTCCATTCCATTCCGTTCCATTCCATTCCATTCCAGTCCATTCCATTCCATTCCATTCCATTCCATTCCTTTCTATTCCATTCCATTCCATTCCATTCCATTCCATTCCATTCCATTCCGTTCTACTCGGGTTGATTCCACTCCATTCCATTCCCTTCCATTCAATTCCATTCCATTCCATTCCATTAAATTCCATTCCATTCCTTTCCATTCCAACCCATTCCTTTCTACTCGGGTTGATTCCATTCCATTCCATTCCATTCCATTCCATTCCATTCCATTCCATTCCATTCCATTCCATTCCATTCCATTCCATTCCATTCCATTCCATTCCATTTCATTCCAAACCGTTCCATTCTACTCGGATTCATCATTCCATTCCATTACATTCCATTCCATTCCACTCGGGTTCATTCCATTCCATTCCATTCCATTCCATTCCATTCCATTCCATTCCATTCCATTCCGTTCTACTCAGGTTGATTTCCATTCCATTCCATTCCATTCCATTCCATTCCATTCCATTCCATTCCATTCCATTCCATTCCATTCCATTCCATTCCATTCCATTCCATTCCATTCCATTCTATTCCATTCCGTTCTACTCGGCTTGAATCCATTGAGTTCCGTTCCGTTCCGTTCCGTCCCGACACGTCCCGTCCCGTCCCGTCCCGTCCCGTCCCGTCCCGTCCCGTCCCGTGCCGTTGTACTCGGGTTGATTCCATTCCACTCCGTTCCATTCCTTTCCGTTCCCTTCCATTCAGTTCCACGCGGGTTGATTCAATTCCATTCTATTCTATTCCATTCCATTCCATTCCATTCCATTCCATTCCATTCCATTCCATTCTACTCGGGTTGATTCCATGCCGTTCCGTTCCGTTCAATTGAGTCCCATCCCGACGCGTCCCGTCCCGTCCCGTCCCGTCAAATTACGTTCCGTTCTGATCGGGTTGATTCCGTTCCATTCCGTTCCGTTCCTTTCCGTTCCGTTCCATTCCGTTACACGCGGGTTGATTCAATTCCATTCTATTACATTGAATTCCATTCCATTCCATTCCATTCCATTCTACTCGGATTGATTGCATTCCATTCCATTCCATTCCAGTCCATTCCAATCCATTCCATTCTACTCGGGTTGATTCCATTCCATTCCATTCCATTCCATTCCATTCCATTCCATTCCATTCCATTCCATTCCACTCGGGCTCATTCCATTCCATTCCATTCCATTCCATTCCATTCCATTCCATTCCATTCCATTCCATTCCGTTCTACTCGGGTTGATTTCCATTCCATTCCATTCCATTCCATTCCACTCCATTCCATTCCATTCCACTCCATTCCATTCCATTCCATTCCATTCCATTCCATTCCATTCCATTCCATTCCATTCCATTCCTTTCCATTTATTCCATTCCGTTCTACTCGGTTTGATTCCATTGAGTTTGGTTACGTTCCGTTCCGTCCCATCCCGTCCCGTCCCGTCCCGTTCCGTTTTACTCGGGTTGATTCCTTTGCATTCCGTTCCGCTCGTTTCCATTCCGTTCCATTCCGTTCCACGCGGGTTGGTTCAATTCCATTCTATTCTATTCTATTCCTTTCCATTCCATTCCATTCTACTCGGGTTGATTCCATGCCGTTCCATTCCGTTCCATTCCGTCCCATCCCGACCCGTCCCATCCCGTCCCGTCCCGTCCCATCCCGTTCCGTTCCACATGGGTTGATTCAATTCCTTTCGGTTACATTGAATTCCACTCCATTCCATTCCATTCCATTCCATTCCATTCCATTCCATTCCATTCCATTCCATTCCATTCCTTTCCATTCCAATCCATTCCATTCTACTCGGGTTGATTCCATTCCATTCCAATCCATTCCATTCCATTCCATTCCATTCCTTTCCATTCAGTTTCATTCCATTCCATTCCATTCCATTCCATTCCTTTCCATTCCATTCCATTCCATTCCATTCCATTCTATTCCATTACATTCTACTACATTGAATTCCATTCCATTCCATTCAATTCCATTCCTTTCCATTCCTTTCCATTCCATATAGTTCTACTCGGGTTGATTCCATTCCATTCCATTCCATTCCATTCCATTCCATTCCATTCCATTCCATTGCATTCCATTCCATTCCATTCCATTACTTTCCATTCCATTCCATTCCAATCCATTCCATTCTACTCGGGTTGACTCCATTCCATTCCATTCCATTCCATTCCATTCCATTCCATTATATTCCATTCTATTCCATTCGATTCCGTTCGATTCCATTCCATTCCATTCCATTCCATTCCATTCCATTCCATTCCATTCCATTCCATTCCATTCGATTCCATTCCATTCCATTCGATTCCATTCGATTCCATTCCATTCCATTCCATTCCATTGCGTTCCATTCGATTCGATTCCATTCCATTCCATTCCATTCCATTCCAATCCATTCCATTCTACTTGGGTTCATTCCATTCCATTCCATTCCATTCGATTCCATTTGATTCCATTCCATTCCATTCCATTCCATTCCATTCCATTCCATTCCATTCCATTCCATTCCATTCCGTTCTGTTCTACTCGGGTTGATTCCATTCCATTCCATTCCATTCCATTCCATTCTATTCCATTCCATTCCATTCTATTCCATTCTATTCCATTCGATGCCATTCCATTCCATTTCATTTTATTCCATTCCATTCCATTCCATTCTATTCCATTGAATTCCATTCCATTCCATTCCATTCCATTCCATTCCATTCCATTCCATTCCATTCCATTCCTTTCCATTCCAATCCATTCCATTCTACTCGGGTTGATTCCATTCCATTCCATTCCATTCCATTCCATTCGATTCCATTCCATTCCATTCCATTCCCTTCCATTCCATTCTATTCCATTGAATTCCATTCCATTCCATTGCATTCCAATCCATTCCATTCCATTCCATTCCGTTCTACTCTGATTGACTCCATTCCATTCCATTCCATTCCATTCCATTCCAATCCATTCCATTCTACTCGGGTTGACTCCATTCCATTCCATTCCATTCCATTCCATTCCATTCCATTCCATTATATTCCATTCTATTCCATTCGATTCCGTTCGATTCCATTCCATTCCATTCCATTCCATTCCATTCCATTCCATTCCTTTCTATTCCATTCCATTCCATTCCATTCCATTCCATTCCATTCCATTCCATTCCGTTCTACTCGGGTTGATTCCACTCCATTCCATTCCCTTCCATTCCATTCCATTCCATTCCATTCCATTCCATTCCATTCCATTCCTTTCCATTCCAACCCATTCCTTTCTACTCGGGTTGATTCCATTCCATTCCATTCCATTCCATTCCATTCCATTCCATTCCATTCCATTCCATTCCATTCCATTCCATTCCATTCCATTCCATTCCATTCCATTCCATTCCATTCCATTTCATTCCAAACCGTTCCATTCTACTCGGATTCATCATTCCATTCCATTCCATTCCATTCCATTCCACTCGGGTTCATTCCATTCCATTCCATTCCATTCCATTCCATTCCGTTCTACTCAGGTTGATTTCCATTCCATTCCATTCCATTCCATTCCATTCCATTCCATTCCATTCCATTCCATTCCATTCCATTCCATTCCATTCCATTCTATTCCATTCCGTTCTACTCGGCTTGAATCCATTGAGTTCCGTTCCGTTCCGTTCCGTCCCGACACGTCCCGTCCCGTCCCGTCCCGTCCCGTCCCGTCCCGTCCCGTGCCGTTGTACTCGGGTTGATTCCATTCCACTCCGTTCCGTTCCTTTCCGTTCCCTTCCATTCAGTTCCACGCGGGTTGATTCAATTCCATTCTATTCTATTCAATTCCATTCCATTCCATTCCATTCCATTACATTCCATTCCATTCCATTCAATTTTACTCGGGTTGATTCCATGCCGTTCCGTTCTGTTCCATTCTTTCCCATCCCGACGCGTCCCGTCCCGTCCCGTCCCATTCCGTTCCATTCTGATCGGGTTGATTCCGTTCCATTCCGTTCCGTTCCTTTCCGTTCCATTCCATTCCGTTACACGCGGGTTGATTCAATTCCATTCTATTTCATTGAATTGCATTCCATTCCATTCCATTCCATTCTACTCGGATTGATTGCATTCCATTCCATTCCATTCCAGTCCATTCCAATCCATTCCATTCTACTCGGGTTGATTCCGTTCCATTCCATTCCATTCCATTCCATTCCATTCCATTCCATTCCATTGCGTTCCATTCGATTCGATTCCATACCATTCCATTCCATTCCATTCCAATCCATTCCATTCTACTTGGGTTCATTCCATTCCATTCCATTCCATTCCATTCGATTCCATTCGATTCCATTCCATTTCATTCCATTCCATTCTGTTCTACTCGGGTTGATTCCACTCCATTCCATTCCATTCCATTCCATTCTATTCCATTCCATTCCATTCGATTCCATTCTATTCCATTCGATTCCATTCCATTCCATTTCATTTTATTCCAATCCATTCCATTCCATTCTATTCCATTGAATTCCATTCCATTCCATTCCATTCCATCCAATTCCATTCCTTTCCATTCCAATCCATTCCATTCTACTCGGGTTGATTCCATTCCATTCCATTCCATTCCATTCCATTCCATTCCATTCCATTCCATTCCGTTCTACTCGGGTTGATTCCATTCTATTCCATTCCATTCCGTTCGATTCCATTCGATTCCATTCGATTCCATTCCATTCCATTCCATTCCTTTCCATTCCATTCTATTCCATTGAATTCCATTCCATTCCATTGCATTCCATTCCATTCCATTCCATTCCGTTCTACTCTGATTGACTCCATTCCATTCCATTCCATTCCATTCCATTCCATTCCATTCCATTCCATTCCATTCGATTCCATTCCATTCCATTCCATTCCATTCCATTCCATTCCATTCCAATACATTCCATTCTACTCTGGTTGATTCCATTCCATTCCATTCCATTCCATTCCATTCCATTCCATTCGTCTCCATTCGATTCCATTCGATTCCATTCCATTCTATTCCATTGAATTCCATTCCATTCCATTCCATTCCATTCCATTCCTTTCTATTCCATTCCATTCCATTCCATTCCGTTCTACTCGGGTTGATTCCATTCCATTCCATTCCATTCCATTCCATTCCATTCCATTCCACTCCATTCCATTCGATTCCATTCGATTCCATTCCATTCCATTCCATTCCATTCCAATCCATTCCATTCTACTCGGGTTGATTCCATTCCATTCCATTCCATTCCATTCCATTCCATTCCATTCCATTCCATTGCATTCCATTCGATTCCATTCGATTTCATTCCATTCGATTCCATTCGATATCATTCGATTCCATTCCATCCCATTCCATTCCATTCCATTCCATTCCTTTGTACTCGGGTTGATTCCATTCCATTCCGTTTCATTCCATTCCATTCCATTCCATTCCATTCCATTCCATTCCGTTCTAATCGGTTTGATTCCACTCCATTCCATTCCATTCCATTCCATTCCATTCCATTCCATTCCATTCCATTCCTTTGCATTCCAACCCATTCCGTTCTACTCGGGTTGATTCCATTCCATTCCATTCCATTCCATTCCATTCCATTCCATTCCATTCCATTCCATTCCATTCCATTCGATTCCATTCCATTCCATTCCATTCCATTTCATTCCAAACCATTCCATTCTACTCGGGTTCATCATTCCATTCCATTCCATTCCATTCCATTCCACTCGGGTTCTTTCCATTCCATTCCATTCCATTCCATTCCATTCCATTCCATTCCATTCCATTCCGTTCTACTCAGGTTGATTTCCATTCAATTCCATTCCATTCCATTCCATTCCATTCCATTCCATTCCATTCCATTCCATTCCACTCCATTCCATTCCGTTGTATTCGGGTTGATTCCATTCCATTCCATTCCATTCCAATCCATTCCATTCCATTCCATTCCATTCCATTCCATTCCATTCCATTCCATTCCATTCCATTCCATTCCATTCCATTCCTTTCTATTCCATTCCATTCCATTCCATTCCATTCCATTCCATTCCATTCCATTCCATTCCATTCCATTCCATTCCGTTCTACTCGGGTTGATTCCACTCCATTCCATTCCCTTCCATTCCATTCCATTCCATTCCATTCCATTCCATTCCATTCCATTCCTTTCCATTCCAACCCATTCCTTTCTACTCGGGTTGATTCCATTCCATTCCATTCCATTCCATTCCATTCCATTCCATTCCATTCCATTCCATTCCATTCGATTCCATTCCATTCCATTCCATTTCATTCCAAACCGTTCCATTCTACTCGGATTCATCATTCCATTCCATTCCATTCCATTCCATTCCACTCGGGTTCATTCCATTCCATTCCATTCCATTCCATTCCATTCCATTCCATTCCATTGCATTCCATTCCGTTCTACTCAGGTTGATTTCCATTCCATTCCATTCCATTCCATTCCAATCCATTCCATTCCATTCCATTCCATTCCATTCCATTCCATTCCATTCCATTCCATTCTATTCCATTCCGTTCTACTCGGCTTGAATCCATTGAGTTCCGTTCCGTTCCGTTCCGTCCCGACACGTCCCGTCCCGTCCCGTCCCGTGCCGTCCCGTCCCGTCCCGTACCGTGCCGTTGTACTCGGGTTGATTCCATTCCACTCCGTTCCGTTCCTTTCCGTTCCCTTCCATTCAGTTCCACGCGGGTTGATTCAATTCCATTCTATTCTATTCCATTCCATTCCATTCCATTCCATTCAATTTTACTCGGGTTGATTCCATGCCGTTCCGTTCCGTTCCATTCTGTCCCATCCCGACGCGTCCCGTCCGGTCCCGTCCCATTCCGTTCCGTTCTGATCGGGTTGATTCCGCTCCATTCCGTTCCGTTCCTTTCCGTTCCATTCCATTCCGTTACACGCGGGTTGATTCAATTCCATTCTATTACATTGAATTCCATTCCATTCCATTCCATTCCATTCTACTCGGATTGATTGCATTCCATTCCATTCCAGTCCAGTCCATTCCAATCCATTCCATTCTACTCGGGTTGATTCCATTCCATTCCATTCCATTCCATTCCATTCCATTCCATTCTATTCCATTGCGTTCCATTCGATTCGATTCCATTCCATTCCATTCCATTCCATTCCAATCCATTCCATTCTACTTGGGTTCATTCCATTCCATTCCATTCCATTCCATTCGATTCCATTCGATTCCATTCCATTTCATTCCATTCCATTCTGTTCTACTCGGGTTGATTCCACTCCATTCCATTCCATTCCATTCCATTCTATTCCATTACATTCCATTCGATTCCATTCTATTCCATTCGATTCCATTCCATTCCATTTCATTTTATTCCAATCCATTCCATTCCATTCTATTCCATTGAATTCCATTCCATTCCATTCCATTCCATCCAATTCCATTCCTTTCCATTCCAATCCATTCCATTCTACTCGGGTTGATTCCACTCCATTCCATTCCATTCCATTCCATTCGATTCCATTCCATTCCATTCCATTCCATTCCATTCCGTTCTACTCGGGTTGATTCCATTCTATTCCATTCCATTCCGTTCGATTCCATTCGATTCCATTCGATTCCATTCCATTCCATTCCATTCCCTTCCATTCCATTCTATTCCATTGAATTCCATTCCATTCCATTGCATTCCATTCCATTCCATTCCATTCCATTCCGTTCTACTCTGATTGACTCCATTTCATTCCATTCCATTCCATTCCATTCCATTCCATTCCATTCCATTCCATTCCATTCGATTCCATTCCATTCCATTCCATTCCATTCCATTCCATTCCAATACATTCCATTCTACTCTGGTTGATTCCATTCCATTCCATTCCATTCCATTCCATTCCATTCGTCTCTATTCGATTCCATTCGATTCCATTCCATTCTATTCCATTGAATTTCATTCCATTCCATTCCATTCCATTCCATTCCATTCCATTCTATTCCATTCCATTCCATTCCATTCCGTTCTACTCGGGTTGATTCCATTCCATTCCATTCCATTCCATTCCATTCCATTCCATTCCACTCCATTCCATTCGATTCCATTCGATTCCATTCCATTCCATTCCATTCCATTCCAATCCATTCCATTCTACTCGGGTTGATTCCATTCCATTCCATTCCATTCCATTCCATTCCATTCCATTCCATTCCGTTCCATTCCATTGCATTCCATTCGATTCCATTCGATTCCATTCCATTCGATTCCATTCGATATCATTCGATTCCATTCCATCCCATTCCATTCCATTCCATTCCATTCCGTTGTACTCGGGTTGATTCCATTCCATTCCGTTTCATTCCATTCCATTCCATTCCATTCCATTCCATTCCGTTCTAATCGGTTTGATTCCACTCCATTCCATTCCATTCCATTCCATTCCATTCCATTCCATTCCGTTCCATTCCATTGCATTCCATTCGATTCCATTCGATTCCATTCCATTCGATTCCATTCGATATCATTCGATTCCATTCCATCCCATTCCATTCCATTCCATTCCATTCCGTTGTACTCGGGTTGATTCCATTCCATTCCGTTTCATTCCATTCCATTCCATTCCATTCCATTCCATTCCATTCCGTTCTAATCGGTTTGATTCCACTCCATTCCATTCCATTCCATTCCATTCCATTCCATTCCATTCCATTCCATTCCATTCCTTTGCATTCCAACCCATTCCGTTCTACTCGGGTTGATTCCATTCCATTCCATTCCATTCCATTCCATTCCATTCCATTCCATTCCATTCCATTCCATTCCATTCCATTCCATTCCATTCCATTTCATTCCAAACCATTCCATTCTACTCGGGTTCATCATTCCATTCCATTCCATTCCATTCCATTCCACTCGGGTTCTTTCCATTCCATTCCATTCCATTCCATTCCATTCCATTCCATTCCATTCCATTTCGTTCTACTCAGGTTGATTTCCATTCAATTCCATTCCATTCCATTCCATTCCATTCCATTCCATTCCATTCCATTCCATTCCATTCCACTCCATTCCATTCCGTTGTATTCGGGTTGATTCCATTCCATTCCATTCCATTCCATTCCATTCCATTCCATTCCATTCCATTCCATTCCATTCTATTCCATTCCGTTCTACTCGGCTTGAATCCATTGATTTCCGTTCCGTTCCGTTCCGTCCCGACACGTCCCGTCCCGTCCCGTCCCGTCCCGTCCCATCCCGTCCCGTCCCGTCCCGTGCCATTGTACTCGGGTTGATTCCATTCCACTCCGTTCCGTTCATTTCCGTTCCGTTCCATTCAGTTCCACGCGGGTTGATTCAATTCCATTCTATTCTATTCCATTCCATTCCATTCCATTCCATTCCATTCCATTCCATTCCACTCGTGTTGATTCCATGCCGTTCCGTTCCGTTCCATTGCGTCCCATCCCGACGCGTCCCGTCCCGTCCCGTCCCGTCAAATTACGTTCCGTTCTGATCGGGTTGATTCCGTTCCATTCCGTTCCGTTCCATTCCGTTACACGCGGGTTGATTCAATTCCATTCTATTACATTGAATTCCATTCCATTCCATTCCATTCCATTCTACTCGGATTGATTGCATTCCATTCCATTCCATTCCAGTCCATTCCAATCCATTCCATTCTACTCGGGTTGATTCCATTCCATTCCATTCCATTCCATTCCATTCCATTCCATTCCATTCCATTCCATTCCATTCCACTCGGGCTCATTCCATTCCATTCCATTCCATTCCATTCCATTCCATTCCATTCTATTCCATTCCATTCCATTCCGTTCTACTCGGGTTGATTTCCATTCCATTCCATTCCATTCCATTCCACTCCATTCCATTCCATTCCATTCCATTCCATTCCATTCCATTCCATTCCATTCCATTCCATTCCATTCCATTCCATTCCATTCCATTCCTTTCCATTTATTCCATTCCGTTCTACTCGGGTTGATTCCATTGAGTTTGGTTACGTTCCGTTCCGTCCCATCCCGTCCCGTCCCGTCCCGTTCCGTTTTACTCGGGTTGATTCCTTTGCATTCCGTTCGGCTCGTTTCCATTCCGTTCCATTCCGTTCCACGCGGGTTGGTTCAATTCCATTCTATTCTATTCTATTCCTTTCCATTCCATTCCATTCTACTCGGGTTGATTCCATGTCGTTCCATTCCGTTCCATTCCGTCCCATCCCGACCCGTCCCATCCCGTCCCGTCCCGTCCCATCCCGTTCCGTTCCACATGGGCTGATTCAATTCCTTTCGGTTACATTGAATTCCATTCCATTCCATTCCATTCCATTCCATTGCATTCCATTCCATTCAATTCCATTCCATTCCTTTCCATTCCAATCCATTCCATTCTACTCGGGTTGATTCCATTCCATTCCAATCCATTGCATTCCATTCCATTCCATTCCATTCCATTCAGTTTCATTCCATTCCATTCCATTCCATTCCATTCCTTTCCATTCCATTCCATTCCATTCCATTGCGTTCCATTCGATTCGATTCCATTCCATTCCATTCCAATCCATTCCATTCTACTTGGGTTGATTCCATTCCATTCCATTCCATTCGATTCCATTCGATTCCATTCCATTCCATTCCATTCCATTCCATTCCATTCCATTCCATTCCATTCCATTCCTTTCCATTCCATTCCATTCCATTACTTTCCATTCCATTCCATTCCAATCCATTCCATTCTACTCGGGTTGACTCCATTCCATTCCATTCCATTCCATTCCATTCCATTCCATTATATTCCATTCTATTCCATTCGATTCCGTTCGATTCCATTCCATTCCATTCCATTCCATTCCATTCCATTCCATTCCATTCGATTCCATTCCATTCCATTCGATTCCATTCCATTCCATTCCATTCCATTCCATTCCATTCCATTCCATTCCATTCCATTCCATTCCATTGCGTTCCATTCGATTCGGTTCCATTCCATTCCATTCCAATCCATTCCATTCTACTTGGGTTGATTCCATTCCATTCCATTCCATTCGATTCCATTCGATTCCATTCCATTCCATTCCATTCCATTCCATTCCATTCCATTCCATTCCATTCCATTCCATTCCATTCCTTTCCATTCCATTATGTTCTACTCGGGTTGATTCCACTCCATTCCATTCCATTCCATTCCATTCTATTCCATTCCATTCCATTCGATTCCATTCTATTCGATTCGATGCCATTCCATTCCATTTCATTTTATTCCATTCCATTCCATTCCATTCTATTCCATTGAATTCCATTCCATTCCATTCCATTCCATTCCATTCCATTCGATTCCATTCCATTGCATTCCGTTCCATTCCATTCCATTCCGTTCTACTCGGGTTGATTCCATTCTATTCCATTCCATTCCGTTCGATTCCATTCGATTCCATTCGATTCCATTCCATTCCATTCCATTCCCTTCCATTCCATTCTATTCCATTGAATTCCATTCCATTGCATTGCATTCCATTCCATTCCATTCCATTCCATTCCGTTCTACTCTGATTGACTCCATTCCATTCCATTCCATTCCATTCCATTCCATTCCATTCCATTCCATTCCGTTCGATTCCATTCCATTCCATTCCATTCCATTCCATTCCATTCCATTCCAATACATTCCATTCTACTCTGGTTGATTCCATTCCATTCCATTCCATTCCATTCCATTCGTCTCCATTCGATTCCATTCGATTCCATTCCATTCTATTCCATTGAATTCCATTCCATTCCATTCCATTCCATTCCATTCCATTCCATTCCATTCCATTCCATTCCACTCCATTGCATTCGATTCCATTCGATTCCATTCTATTCCATTCCATTCCATTCCAATCCATTCCATTCTACTCGGGTTGATTCCATTCCATTCCATTCCATTCCATTCCATTCCATTCCATTCCATTCCATTCCATTGCATTCCATTCGATTCCATTCGATTCCATTCCATTCGATTCCATTCGAGATCATTCGATTCCATTCCATCCCATTCCATTCCATTCCATTCCATTCCGTTTTACTCGGGTTGATTCCATTCCATGCCATTTCATTCCATTCCATTCCATTCCATTCCATTCGATTCCATTCGATTCCATTCCATTCCATTCCATTCCAATCCATTCCATTCTACTCGGGTTGATTCCATTCCATTCCATTCCATTCCATTCCATTCCATTCCATTCCATTCCACTCGATTCCATTCCATTCTTTCCATTCCATTCCAATCCATTCCATTCTACTCGGGTGGATTCCATTCCATTCCATTCCATTCCATTCCATTCCATTCCATTCCATTCCATTCCATTCCATTCCATTCCATTCTGTTCTACTCGGGTTGATTCCACTCCATTCCATTCCATTCCATTCCATTCTATTCCATTCCATTCCATTCGATTCCATTCTATTCGATTCGATGCCATTCCATTCCATTTCATTTTATTCCATTCCATTCCATTCCATTCTATTCCATTGAATTCCATTCCATTCCATTCCATTCCATTCCATTCCATTCCATTCGATTCCATTCCATTGCATTCCATTCCATTCCATTCCATTCCGTTCTACTCGGGTTGATTCCATTCTATTCCATTCCATTCCGTTCGATTCCATTCGATTCCATTCGATTCCATTCCATTCCATTCCATTCCCTTCCATTCCATTCTATTCCATTGAATTCCATTCCATTCCATTGCATTCCATTCCATTCCATTCCATTCCGTTCTACTCTGATTGACTCCATTCCATTCCATTCCATTCCATTCCATTCCATTCCATTCCATTCCATTCCATTCGATTCCATTCCATTCCATTCCATTCCATTCCATTCCATTCCAATACATTCCATTCTACTCTGGTTGATTCCATTCCATTCCATTCCATTCCATTCCATTCGTCTCCATTCGATTCCATTCGATTCCATTCCATTCTATTCCATTGAATTCCATTCCATTCCATTCCATTCCATTCCATTCCATTCCATTCCATTCCATTCCATTCCATTCCATTCCATTCCATTCCATTCCATTCCGTTCTACTCGGGTTGATTCCATTCCATTCCATTCCATTCCATTCCATTCCATTCCATTCCATTTCACTCCATTGCATTCGATTCCATTCGATTCCATTCCATTCCATTCCATTCCATTCCAATCCATTCCATTCTACTCGGGTTGATTCCATTCCATTCCATTCCATTCCATTCCATTCCATTCCATTCCATTCCATTCCATTCCATTGCATTCCATTCGATTCCATTCGATTCCATTCCATTCGATTCCATTCGAGATCATTCGATTCCATTCCATCCCATTCCATTCCATTCCATTCCATTCCGTTTTACTCGGGTTGATTCCATTCCATGCCATTTCATTCCATTCCATTCCATTCCATTCCATTCGATTCCATTCGATTCCATTCCATTCCATTCCATTCCAATCCATTCCATTCTACTCGGGTTGATTCCATTCCATTCCATTCCATTCCATTCCATTCCATTCCATTCCACTCGTTTCCATTCCATTCTTTCCATTCCATTCCAATCCATTCCATTCTACTCGGGTGGATTCCATTCCATTCCATTCCATTCCATTCCATTCCATTCCATTCCATTCCATTCCATTCCATTCCATTCCATTCCATTCCATTCCGTTCTAGTCGGGTTGATTCCATTCTATTCCATTCCATTCCATTCCATTCCATTAAATTCCATTCCATTCTATTCCACTCCATTCTACTCCATTGAATTCCATTCCATTCCATTCTATTCCATTCCATTCCACTCCTTTCCATTCCATTTAGTTCTACTCGGGTTGATTCCATTCCATTCCATTCCATTCCATTCCATTCCATTCCATTCCATTCCATTCCATTCCATTCCATTCCATTGCATTCCATTCGATTCCATTCGATTCCATTCCATTCCATTCCATTCAATTCCATTCCATTCCATTCCATTCCATTCCATTCCATTCCATTCCATTCCATTCCATTCCATTCCGTTCCACTCGGGTTGATTCCATTCTATTCCATTCCATTCCATTCGATTCCATTCGATATCATTCGATTCCATTCCATCCCATTCCATTCCATTCCATTCCATTCCGTTCTTCTTGGGTTGATTCCATTCCATTCCATTCCATTCCATTCCATTTCTTTCGATTCCATTCGATTCCATTCCATTCCAATCCATTGCATTCTACTCAGGTTGATTCCATTCCATTCCATTCCATTCCATTCCATTCCATTCCATTTGATTCCACTCGATTCCATTCCATTCCTTTCCATTCCATTCAAATCCATTCCATTCTATTCGGGTGGATTCCATTCCATTCCATTCCATTCCATTCCATTCCATTCCATTCCATTCCATTCCATTCCATTCGATTCCATTCCATTCCATTCCCTTCCATTCCATTCCATTCCATTCCATTCCGTTCTAGTCGGGTTGATTCCATTCCATTCCATTGCATTCCATTCCATTCCGTTCCATTCCATTCCATTCCATTCCATTCCATTCCATTCCATTCCATTCTATTCCATTCCATTCTACTCCATTGAATTCCATTCCATTCCATTCCATTCCATTCCATTCCTTTCCAATCCATTTAGTTCTACTCGTGTTGATTCCATTCCATTCCATTCCATTCCATTCCATTCCATTCCATTCCATTCCATTCCATTCCATTACAGTCCATTCCATTCCATTACTTTCCATTCCATTCCATTCCAATCCATTCTATTCTACTCGGGTTGACTCCATTCCATTCCATTCCACTCCATTCCATTCCGTTATATTCCATTCTATTCCATTCGATTACGTTCGATTCCATTCCATTCCTTTCCATTCCATTCCATTCCATTCGATTCCATTCCATTCCATTCGATTCCCTTCCATTCCATTCCATTCCATTCCATTCCATTCCATTCTACTCGGGTTGATTCCATTCCATTCCATTCCATTCCAATCCATTCCATTCCATTCCGTTCCATTCCATTCCATTCCAGTCCATTCCATTCCATTCCATTCCATTCCATTCCTTTCTATTCCATTCCATTCCATTCCATTCCATTCCATTCCATTCCATTCCGTTCTACTCGGGTTGATTCCACTCCATTCCATTCCCTTCCATTCAATTCCATTCCATTCCATTCCATTAAATTCCATTCCATTCCTTTCCATTCCAACCCATTCCTTTCTACTCGGGTTGATTCCATTCCATTCCATTCCATTCCATTCCATTCCATTCCATTCCATTCCATTCCATTCCATTCCATTCCATTCCATTCCATTCCATTCCATTTCATTCCAAACCGTTCCATTCTACTCGGATTCATCATTCCATTCCATTACATTCCATTCCATTCCACTCGGGTTCATTCCATTCCATTCCATTCCATTCCATTCCATTCCATTCCATTCCATTCCATTCCATTCCGTTCTACTCAGGTTGATTTCCATTCCATTCCATTCCATTCCATTCCATTCCATTCCATTCCATTCCATTCCATTCCATTCCATTCCATTCTATTCCATTCCGTTCTACTCGGCTTGAATCCATTGAGTTCCGTTCCGTTCCGTTCCGTCCCGACACGTCCCGTCCCGTCCCGTCCCGTCCCGTCCCGTCCCGTCCCGTCCCGTGCCGTTGTACTCGGGTTGATTCCATTCCACTCCGTTCCATTCCTTTCCGTTCCCTTCCATTCAGTTCCACGCGGGTTGATTCAATTCCATTCTATTCTATTCCATTCCATTCCATTCCATTCCATTCCATTCCATTCCATTCCATTCTACTCGGGTTGATTCCATGCCGTTCCGTTCCGTTCAATTGAGTCCCATCCCGACGCGTCCCGTCCCGTCCCGTCCCGTCAAATTACGTTCCGTTCTGATCGGGTTGATTCCGTTCCATTCCGTTCCGTTCCTTTCCGTTCCGTTCCATTCCGTTACACGCGGGTTGATTCAATTCCATTCTATTACATTGAATTCCATTCCATTCCATTCCATTCCATTCTACTCGGATTGATTGCATTCCATTCCATTCCATTCCAGTCCATTCCAATCCATTCCATTCTACTCGGGTTGATTCCATTCCATTCCATTCCATTCCATTCCATTCCATTCCATTCCATTACATTCCACTCGGGCTCATTCCATTCCATTCCATTCCATTCCATTCCATTCCATTCCATTCCATTCCATTCCATTCCGTTCTACTCGGGTTGATTTCC
Organism: Gorilla gorilla gorilla; assembly: GCF_029281585.2. Lineage (NCBI taxonomy): Eukaryota > Metazoa > Chordata > Mammalia > Primates > Hominidae > Gorilla > Gorilla gorilla. The sequence continues at coordinate 9,146,713 of NC_073241.2, forward strand.
ATTCCATTCCATTCCATTCCATTCCACTCCATTCCATTCCATTCCACTCCATTCCATTCCATTCCATTCCATTCCATTCCATTCCATTCCATTCCATTCCATTCCATTCCATTCCTTTCCATTTATTCCATTCCGTTCTACTCGGTTTGATTCCATTGAGTTTGGTTACGTTCCGTTCCGTCCCATCCCGTCCCGTCCCGTCCCGTTCCGTTTTACTCGGGTTGATTCCTTTGCATTCCGTTCCGCTCGTTTCCATTCCGTTCCATTCCGTTCCACGCGGGTTGGTTCAATTCCATTCTATTCTATTCTATTCCTTTCCATTCCATTCCATTCTACTCGGGTTGATTCCATGCCGTTCCATTCCGTTCCATTCCGTCCCATCCCGACCCGTCCCATCCCGTCCCGTCCCGTCCCATCCCGTTCCGTTCCACATGGGTTGATTCAATTCCTTTCGGTTACATTGAATTCCATTCCATTCCATTCCATTCCATTCCATTCCATTCCATTCCATTCCATTCCATTCCATTCCATTCCATTCCATTCCTTTCCATTCCAATCCATTCCATTCTACTCGGGTTGATTCCATTCCATTCCAATCCATTCCATTCCATTCCATTCCATTCCTTTCCATTCAGTTTCATTCCATTCCATTCCATTCCATTCCATTCCTTTCCATTCCATTCCATTCCATTCCATTCCATTCCATTCCATTCGATTCCATTCGATTCCATTCCATTCCATTCCATTCCAATCCATTCCATTCTACTCGGGTTGATTCCATTCCATTCCATTCCATTCCATTCCATTCCATTCCATTCCATTCCACTCGATTCCATTCCATTCTTTCCATTCCATTCCAATCCATTCCATTCTACTCGGGTGGATTCCATTCCATTCCATTCCATTCCATTCCATTCCATTCCATTCCATTCCATTCCATTCCATTCCATTCCATTCTGTTCTACTCGGGTTGATTCCACTCCATTCCATTCCATTCCATTCCATTCTATTCCATTCCATTCCATTCGATTCCATTCTATTCGATTCGATGCCATTCCATTCCATTTCATTTTATTCCATTCCATTCCATTCCATTCTATTCCATTGAATTCCATTCCATTCCATTCCATTCCATTCCATTCCATTCCATTCGATTCCATTCCATTGCATTCCATTCCATTCCATTCCATTCCGTTCTACTCGGGTTGATTCCATTCTATTCCATTCCATTCCGTTCGATTCCATTCGATTCCATTCGATTCCATTCCATTCCATTCCATTCCCTTCCATTCCATTCTATTCCATTGAATTCCATTCCATTCCATTGCATTCCATTCCATTCCATTCCATTCCGTTCTACTCTGATTGACTCCATTCCATTCCATTCCATTCCATTCCATTCCATTCCATTCCATTCCATTCCATTCGATTCCATTCCATTCCATTCCATTCCATTCCATTCCATTCCAATACATTCCATTCTACTCTGGTTGATTCCATTCCATTCCATTCCATTCCATTCCATTCGTCTCCATTCGATTCCATTCGATTCCATTCCATTCTATTCCATTGAATTCCATTCCATTCCATTCCATTCCATTCCATTCCATTCCATTCCATTCCATTCCATTCCATTCCATTCCATTCCATTCCATTCCATTCCGTTCTACTCGGGTTGATTCCATTCCATTCCATTCCATTCCATTCCATTCCATTCCATTCCATTTCACTCCATTGCATTCGATTCCATTCGATTCCATTCCATTCCATTCCATTCCATTCCAATCCATTCCATTCTACTCGGGTTGATTCCATTCCATTCCATTCCATTCCATTCCATTCCATTCCATTCCATTCCATTCCATTCCATTGCATTCCATTCGATTCCATTCGATTCCATTCCATTCGATTCCATTCGAGATCATTCGATTCCATTCCATCCCATTCCATTCCATTCCATTCCATTCCGTTTTACTCGGGTTGATTCCATTCCATGCCATTTCATTCCATTCCATTCCATTCCATTCCATTCGATTCCATTCGATTCCATTCCATTCCATTCCATTCCAATCCATTCCATTCTACTCGGGTTGATTCCATTCCATTCCATTCCATTCCATTCCATTCCATTCCATTCCACTCGTTTCCATTCCATTCTTTCCATTCCATTCCAATCCATTCCATTCTACTCGGGTGGATTCCATTCCATTCCATTCCATTCCATTCCATTCCATTCCATTCCATTCCATTCCATTCCATTCCATTCCATTCCATTCCATTCCGTTCTAGTCGGGTTGATTCCATTCTATTCCATTCCATTCCATTCCATTCCATTAAATTCCATTCCATTCTATTCCACTCCATTCTACTCCATTGAATTCCATTCCATTCCATTCTATTCCATTCCATTCCACTCCTTTCCATTCCATTTAGTTCTACTCGGGTTGATTCCATTCCATTCCATTCCATTCCATTCCATTCCATTCCATTCCATTCCATTCCATTCCATTCCATTCCATTGCATTCCATTCGATTCCATTCGATTCCATTCCATTCCATTCCATTCAATTCCATTCCATTCCATTCCATTCCATTCCATTCCATTCCATTCCATTCCATTCCATTCCATTCCGTTCCACTCGGGTTGATTCCATTCTATTCCATTCCATTCCATTCGATTCCATTCGATATCATTCGATTCCATTCCATCCCATTCCATTCCATTCCATTCCATTCCGTTCTTCTTGGGTTGATTCCATTCCATTCCATTCCATTCCATTCCATTTCTTTCGATTCCATTCGATTCCATTCCATTCCAATCCATTGCATTCTACTCAGGTTGATTCCATTCCATTCCATTCCATTCCATTCCATTCCATTCCATTTGATTCCACTCGATTCCATTCCATTCCTTTCCATTCCATTCAAATCCATTCCATTCTATTCGGGTGGATTCCATTCCATTCCATTCCATTCCATTCCATTCCATTCCATTCCATTCCATTCCATTCCATTCGATTCCATTCCATTCCATTCCCTTCCATTCCATTCCATTCCATTCCATTCCGTTCTAGTCGGGTTGATTCCATTCCATTCCATTGCATTCCATTCCATTCCGTTCCATTCCATTCCATTCCATTCCATTCCATTCCATTCCATTCCATTCTATTCCATTCCATTCTACTCCATTGAATTCCATTCCATTCCATTCCATTCCATTCCATTCCTTTCCAATCCATTTAGTTCTACTCGTGTTGATTCCATTCCATTCCATTCCATTCCATTCCATTCCATTCCATTCCATTCCATTCCATTCCATTACAGTCCATTCCATTCCATTACTTTCCATTCCATTCCATTCCAATCCATTCTATTCTACTCGGGTTGACTCCATTCCATTCCATTCCACTCCATTCCATTCCGTTATATTCCATTCTATTCCATTCGATTACGTTCGATTCCATTCCATTCCTTTCCATTCCATTCCATTCCATTCGATTCCATTCCATTCCATTCGATTCCCTTCCATTCCATTCCATTCCATTCCATTCCATTCCATTCTACTCGGGTTGATTCCATTCCATTCCATTCCATTCCAATCCATTCCATTCCATTCCGTTCCATTCCATTCCATTCCAGTCCATTCCATTCCATTCCATTCCATTCCATTCCTTTCTATTCCATTCCATTCCATTCCATTCCATTCCATTCCATTCCATTCCGTTCTACTCGGGTTGATTCCACTCCATTCCATTCCCTTCCATTCAATTCCATTCCATTCCATTCCATTAAATTCCATTCCATTCCTTTCCATTCCAACCCATTCCTTTCTACTCGGGTTGATTCCATTCCATTCCATTCCATTCCATTCCATTCCATTCCATTCCATTCCATTCCATTCCATTCCATTCCATTCCATTCCATTCCATTCCATTCCATTTCATTCCAAACCGTTCCATTCTACTCGGATTCATCATTCCATTCCATTACATTCCATTCCATTCCACTCGGGTTCATTCCATTCCATTCCATTCCATTCCATTCCATTCCATTCCATTCCATTCCATTCCATTCCGTTCTACTCAGGTTGATTTCCATTCCATTCCATTCCATTCCATTCCATTCCATTCCATTCCATTCCATTCCATTCCATTCCATTCCATTCTATTCCATTCCGTTCTACTCGGCTTGAATCCATTGAGTTCCGTTCCGTTCCGTTCCGTCCCGACACGTCCCGTCCCGTCCCGTCCCGTCCCGTCCCGTCCCGTCCCGTCCCGTGCCGTTGTACTCGGGTTGATTCCATTCCACTCCGTTCCATTCCTTTCCGTTCCCTTCCATTCAGTTCCACGCGGGTTGATTCAATTCCATTCTATTCTATTCCATTCCATTCCATTCCATTCCATTCCATTCCATTCCATTCCATTCTACTCGGGTTGATTCCATGCCGTTCCGTTCCGTTCAATTGAGTCCCATCCCGACGCGTCCCGTCCCGTCCCGTCCCGTCAAATTACGTTCCGTTCTGATCGGGTTGATTCCGTTCCATTCCGTTCCGTTCCTTTCCGTTCCGTTCCATTCCGTTACACGCGGGTTGATTCAATTCCATTCTATTACATTGAATTCCATTCCATTCCATTCCATTCCATTCTACTCGGATTGATTGCATTCCATTCCATTCCATTCCAGTCCATTCCAATCCATTCCATTCTACTCGGGTTGATTCCATTCCATTCCATTCCATTCCATTCCATTCCATTCCATTCCATTACATTCCACTCGGGCTCATTCCATTCCATTCCATTCCATTCCATTCCATTCCATTCCATTCCATTCCATTCCATTCCGTTCTACTCGGGTTGATTTCCATTCCATTCCATTCCATTCCATTCCACTCCATTCCATTCCATTCCACTCCATTCCATTCCATTCCATTCCATTCCATTCCATTCCATTCCATTCCATTCCATTCCATTCCATTCCTTTCCATTTATTCCATTCCGTTCTACTCGGTTTGATTCCATTGAGTTTGGTTACGTTCCGTTCCGTCCCATCCCGTCCCGTCCCGTCCCGTTCCGTTTTACTCGGGTTGATTCCTTTGCATTCCGTTCCGCTCGTTTCCATTCCGTTCCATTCCGTTCCACGCGGGTTGGTTCAATTCCATTCTATTCTATTCTATTCCTTTCCATTCCATTCCATTCTACTCGGGTTGATTCCATGCCGTTCCATTCCGTTCCATTCCGTCCCATCCCGACCCGTCCCATCCCGTCCCGTCCCGTCCCATCCCGTTCCGTTCCACATGGGTTGATTCAATTCCTTTCGGTTACATTGAATTCCATTCCATTCCATTCCATTCCATTCCATTCCATTCCATTCCATTCCATTCCATTCCATTCCATTCCATTCCATTCCTTTCCATTCCAATCCATTCCATTCTACTCGGGTTGATTCCATTCCATTCCAATCCATTCCATTCCATTCCATTCCATTCCTTTCCATTCAGTTTCATTCCATTCCATTCCATTCCATTCCATTCCTTTCCATTCCATTCCATTCCATTCCATTCCATTCTATTCCATTACATTCTACTACATTGAATTCCATTCCATTCCATTCAATTCCATTCCATTCCATTCCTTTCCATTCCATATAGTTCTACTCGGGTTGATTCCATTCCATTCCATTCCATTCCATTCCATTCCATTCCATTCCATTCCATTGCATTCCATTCCATTCCATTCCATTACTTTCCATTCCATTCCATTCCAATCCATTCCATTCTACTCGGGTTGACTCCATTCCATTCCATTCCATTCCATTCCATTCCATTCCATTCCATTATATTCCATTCTATTCCATTCGATTCCGTTCGATTCCATTCCATTCCATTCCATTCCATTCCATTCCATTCCATTCCATTCCATTCCATTCGATTCCATTCCATTCCATTCGATTCCATTCCATTCCATTCCATTCCATTCCATTCCATTGCGTTCCATTCGATTCGATTCCATTCCATTCCATTCCATTCCATTCCAATCCATTCCATTCTACTTGGGTTGATTCCATTCCATTCCATTCCATTCGATTCCATTTGATTCCATTCCATTCCATTCCATTCCATTCCATTCCATTCCATTCCATTCCATTCCATTCCATTCCATTCCATTCTGTTCTACTCGGGTTGATTCCATTCCATTCCATTCCATTCCATTCCATTCTATTCCATTCCATTCCATTCGATTCCATTCTATTCCATTCGATGCCATTCCATTCCATTTCATTTTATTCCATTCCATTCCATTCCATTCTATTCCATTGAATTCCATTCCATTCCATTCCATTCCATTCCATTCCATTCCATTCCATTCCATTCCATTCCTTTCCATTCCAATCCATTCCATTCTACTCGGGTTGATTCCATTCCATTCCATTCCATTCCATTCCATTCGATTCCATTCCATTCCATTCCATTCCCTTCCATTCCATTCTATTCCATTGAATTCCATTCCATTCCATTGCATTCCAATCCATTCCATTCCATTCCATTCCGTTCTACTCTGATTGACTCCATTCCATTCCATTCCATTCCATTCCATTCCAATCCATTCCATTCTACTCGGGTTGACTCCATTCCATTCCATTCCATTCCATTCCATTCCATTCCATTCCATTATATTCCATTCTATTCCATTCGATTCCGTTCGATTCCATTCCATTCCATTCCATTCCATTCCATTCCATTCCATTCCATTCCATTCCATTCGATTCCATTCCATTCCATTCGATTCCATTCCATTCCATTCCATTCCATTCCATTCCATTGCGTTCCATTCGATTCGATTCCATTCCATTCCATTCCATTCCATTCCAATCCATTCCATTCTACTTGGGTTGATTCCATTCCATTCCATTCCATTCGATTCCATTTGATTCCATTCCATTCCATTCCATTCCATTCCATTCCATTCCATTCCATTCCATTCCATTCCATTCCATTCTGTTCTACTCGGGTTGATTCCATTCCATTCCATTCCATTCCATTCCATTCTATTCCATTCCATTCCATTCGATTCCATTCTATTCCATTCGATGCCATTCCATTCCATTTCATTTTATTCCATTCCATTCCATTCCATTCTATTCCATTGAATTCCATTCCATTCCATTCCATTCCATTCCATTCCATTCCATTCCATTCCATTCCATTCCTTTCCATTCCAATCCATTCCATTCTACTCGGGTTGATTCCATTCCATTCCATTCCATTCCATTCCATTCGATTCCATTCCATTCCATTCCATTCCCTTCCATTCCATTCTATTCCATTGAATTCCATTCCATTCCATTGCATTCCAATCCATTCCATTCCATTCCATTCCGTTCTACTCTGATTGACTCCATTCCATTCCATTCCATTCCATTCCATTCCAATCCATTCCATTCTACTCGGGTTGACTCCATTCCATTCCATTCCATTCCATTCCATTCCATTCCATTCCATTATATTCCATTCTATTCCATTCGATTCCGTTCGATTCCATTCCATTCCATTCCATTCCATTCCATTCCATTCCATTCCATTCCATTCCATTCCATTCCATTCGATTCCATTCCATTCCATTCCATTCCATTCCATTCCATTCCATTCCATTCCATTGCGTTCCATTCGATTCGATTCCATTCCATTCCATTCCATTCCATTCCAATCCATTCCATTCTACTTGGGTTGATTCCATTCCATTCCATTCCATTCGATTCCATTTGATTCCATTCCATTCCATTCCATTCCATTCCATTCCATTCCATTCCATTCCATTCCATTCCATTCCATTCTGTTCTACTCGGGTTGATTCCATTCCATTCCATTCCATTCCATTCCATTCTATTCCATTCCATTCCATTCGATTCCATTCTATTCCATTCGATGCCATTCCATTCCATTTCATTTTATTCCATTCCATTCCATTCCATTCTATTCCATTGAATTCCATTCCATTCCATTCCATTCCATTCCATTCCATTCCATTCCATTCCATTCCATTCCTTTCCATTCCAATCCATTCCATTCTACTCGGGTTGATTCCATTCCATTCCATTCCATTCCATTCCATTCGATTCCATTCCATTCCATTCCATTCCCTTCCATTCCATTCTATTCCATTGAATTCCATTCCATTCCATTGCATTCCATTCCATTCCATTCCATTCCATTCCGTTCTACTCTGATTGACTCCATTCCATTCCATTCCATTCCATTCCATTCCATTCCATTCCATTCCATTCGTTTCCATTCCATTCCATTCCATTCCATTCCATTCCATTCCATTCCAATACATTCCATTCTACTCTGGTTGATTCCATTCCATTCCATTCCATTCCATTCCATTCGTCTCCATTCGATTCCATTCGATTCCATTCCATTCTATTCCATTGAATTCCATTCCATTCCATTCCATTCCATTCCATTCCATTCCATTGCATTCCATTCCATTCCATTCCGTTCTACTTGGGTTGATTCCATTCCATTCCATTCCATTCCATTCCATTCCATTCCATTCGATTCCATTCCATTCCACTCCATTCCATTCGATTCCATTCGATTCCATTCCATTCCATTCCATTCCATTCCAATCCATTCAATTCTACTCGGGTTGATTCCATTCCATTCCATTCCATTCCATTCCATTCCATTCCATTCCATTCCATTCCATTCCATTCCATTCCATTCCATTGCATTCCATTCGATTCCATTCGATTCCATTCCATTCCATTCCATTCCAATCCATTCCATTCTACTCGGGTTGATTCCATTCCATTCCATTCCATTCCATTCCATTCCATTCCATTCCACTCGATTCCATTCCATTCTTTCCATTCCATTCCAATCCATTCCATTCTACTCGGGTGGATTCCATTCCATTCCATTCCATTCCATTCCATTCCATTCCATTCCATTCCATTCGATTCCATTCCATTCCATTCGATTCCATTCCATTCCATTCCATTCCATTCCATTCCATTCCATTCCATTCCATTCCATTCCGTTCTAGTCGGGTTGATTCCATTCTATTCCATTCCATTCCATTCCATTCCATTCCATTCCATTCCATTCTATTCCACTCCATTCTACTCCATTGAATTCCATTCCATTCCATTCTATTCCATTCCATTCCATTCCTTTCCATTCCATTTAGTTCTACTCGGGTTGATTCCATTCCATTCCATTCCATTCCATTCCATTCCATTCCATTCCATTCCATTCCATTCCATTCCATTCCATTCCATTGCATTCCATTCGATTCCATTCGATTCCATTCCATTCCATTCCATTCCATTCCATTCCATTCCATTCCATTCCATTCCATTCCATTCCGTTCCACTCGGGTTGATTCCATTCTATTCCATTCCATTCCATTCGATTCCATTCGATATCATTCGATTCCATTCCATCCCATTCCATTCCATTCCATTCCATTCCGTTCTTCTTGGGTTGATTCCATTCCATTCCATTCCATTCCATTCCATTTCTTTCGATTCCATTCGATTCCATTCCATTCCATTCCATTCCAATCCATTGCATTCTACTCAGGTTGATTCCATTCCATTCCATTCCATTCCATTCCATTCCATTCCATTCGATTCCACTCGATTCCATTCCATTCCTTTCCATTCCATTCAAATCCATTCCATTCTATTCGGGTGGATTCCATTCCTTTCCATTCCATTCCATTCCATTCCATTCCATTCCATTCCATTCCATTCCATTCGATTCCATTCCATTCCATTCCATTCCATTCCCTTCCATTCCATTCCATTCCATTCCATTCCGTTCTAGTCGGGTTGATTCCATTCCATTCCATTGCATTCCATTCCATTCCATTCCATTCCATTCCATTCCATTCCATTCCATTCCATTCCATTCCATTCCATTCTATTCCATTCCATTCTACTCCATTGAATTCCATTCCATTCCATTCCATTCCATTCCATTCCATTCCTTTCCAATCCTTTTAGTTCTACTCGGGTTGATTCCATTCCATTCCATTCCATTCCATTCCATTCCATTCCATTCCATTCAATTACATTCCATTCCATTCCATTACTTTCCATTCCATTCCATTCCAATCCATTCTATTCTACTCGTGTTGACTCCATTCCATTCCATTCCACTCCATTCCATTCCGTTATATTCCATTCTATTCCATTCGATTCCGTTCGATTCCATTCCATTCCATTCCATTCCATTCCATTCCATTCCATTCGATTCCATTCCATTCCATTCGATTCCCTTCCATTCCATTCCATTCCATTCCAATCCATTCCATTCTACTCGGGTTGATTCCATTCCATTCCATTCCATTCCAATCCATTCCATTCCATTCCATTCCATTCCATTCCATTCCATTCCATTCCATTCCTTTCTATTCCATTCCATTCCATTCCATTCCATTCCATTCCATTCCATTCCGTTCTACTCGGGTTGATTCCACTCCATTCCATTCCCTTCCATTCCATTCCATTCCATTCCATTCCATTCCATTCCATTCCTTTCCATTCCAACCCATTCCTTTCTACTCGGGTTGATTCCATTCCATTCCATTCCATTCCATTCCATTCCATTCCTTTCCATTCCATTCCATTCCATTCCATTCGATTCCATTCCATTCCATTCCATTCCATTCCATTCCATTCCATTCGATTCCATTCCATTCCATTCCATTCCATTCCATTCCATTCCATTCCATTTCATTCCAAACCGTTCCATTCTACTCGGATTCATCATTCCATTCCATTACATTCCATTCCATTCCACTCGGGTTCATTCCATTCCATTCCATTCCATTCCATTCCATTCCATTCTATTCCATTCCGTTCTACTCGGCTTGAATCCATTGAGTTCCGTTCCGTTCCGTTCCGTCCCGACACGTCCCGTCCCGTCCCGTGCCGTTGTACTCGGGTTGATTCCATTCCACTCCGTTCCGTTCCTTTCCGTTCCCTTCCATTCAGTTCCACGCGGGTTGATTCAATTCCATTCTATTCTATTCCATTCCATTCCATTCCATTCCATTCCATTCCATTCCATTCCATTCAATTTTACTCGGGTTGATTCCATGCCGTTCCGTTCCGTTCCATTCTGTCCCATCCCGACGCGTCCCGTCCCGTCCCGTCCCATTCCGTTCCGTGCTGATCGGGTTGATTCCGTTCCATTTCGTTCCGTTCCTTTCCGTTCCATTCCATTCCGTTACACGCGGGTTGATTCAATTCCATTCTATTACATTGAATTCCATTCCATTCCATTCCATTCCATTCTACTCGGATTGATTGCATTCTATTCCATTCCATTCCAGTCCATTCCAATCCATTCCATTCTACTCGGGTTGATTCCATTCCATTCCATTCCATTTCATTCCATTCCATTCCATTCCATTCCATTCCATTGCGTTCCATTCGATTCGATTCCATTCCATTCCATTCCAATCCATTCCATTCTACTTGGGTTCATTCCATTCCATTCCATTCCATTCCATTCGATTCCATTCGATTCCATTCCATTCCATTCCATTCCATTCTGTTCTACTCGGGTTGATTCCACTCCATTCCATTCCATTCCATTCCATTCTATTCCATTCCATTCCATTCGATTCCATTCTATTCCATTTGATTCCATTCAATTCCATTTCATTTTATTCCAATCCATTCCATTCCATTCTATTCCATTGAATTCCATTCCATTCCATTCCATTCCATCCAATTCCATTCCTTTCCATTCCAATCCGTTCCATTCTACTCGGGTTGATTCCATTCCATTCCATTCCATTCCACTCCATTCGATTCCATTCCATTCCATTCCATTCCGTTCTATTCGGGTTGATTCCATTCTATTCCATTCCATTCCGTTCGATTCCATTCGATTCCATTCGATTCCATTCCATTCCATTCCATTCCCTTCCATTCCATTCTATTCCATTGAATTCCATTCCATTCCATTGCATTCCATTCCATTCCATTCCATTCCATTCCGTTCTACTCTGATTGACTCCATTCCATTCCATTCCATTCCATTCCATTCCATTCCATTCCATTCCATTCCATTCCATTCGATTCCATTCCATTCCATTCCATTCCATTCCATTCCATTCCAATACATTCCATTCTACTCTGGTTGATTCCATTCCATTCCATTCCATTCCATTCCATTCCATTCCATTCGTCTCCATTCGATTCCATTCGATTCCATTCCATTCTATTCCATTGAATTCCATTCCATTCCATTCCATTCCATTCCATTCTATTCCATTCCATTCCATTCCATTCCGTTCTACTCGGGTTGATTCCATTCCATTCCATTCCATTCCATTCCACTCCATTCCATTCGATTCCATTCGATTCCATTCCATTCCATTCCATTCCATTCCAATCCATTCCATTCTACTCGGGTTGATTCCATTCCATTCCATTCCATTCCATTCCATTCCATTCCATTCCATTTCATTCCTTTGCATTCCATTCGATTCCATTCGATTCCATTCCATTCGATTCCATTCGATATCATTCGATTCCATTCCATCCCATTCAATTCCATTCCATTCCATTCCGTTCTACTCGGGTTGATTCCATTCCATTCCGATTCATTCCATTCCATTCCATTCCATTCCATTCCATTCCGTTCTAATCGTTTTGATTCCACTCCATTCCATTCCATTCCATTCCATTCCATTCCATTCCATTCCATTCCATTCCATTCCTTTGCATTCCAACCCATTCCGTTCTACTCGGGTTGATTCCATTCCATTCCATTCCATTCCATTCCATTCCATTCCATTCCATTCCATTCCATTCCATTCCATTCCATTCAATTCGATTCCATTCCATTCCATTCCATTCCATTTCATTCCAAACCATTCCATTCTACTCGGGTTCATCATTCCATTCCATTCCATTCCATTCCATTCCACTCGGGTTCTTTCCATTCCATTCCATTCCATTCCATTCCATTCCATTCCATTCCATTCCATTCCATTCCACTCGGGTTCTTTCCATTCCATTCCATTCCATTCCATTCCATTCCATTCCATTCCATTCCATTCCATTCCATTCCATTCCGTTCTATTCGGGTTGATTCCATTCCATTCCATTCCATTCCATTCCATTCCATTCCATTCCATTCCATTCTATTCCATTCCGTTCTACTCGGCTTGAATCCATTGAGTTCCGTTCCGTTCCGTTCCGTCCCGACACGTCCCGTCCCGACCCGTCCCGTCCCGTCCCATCCCATCCCGTCCCGTCCCGTGCCGTTGTACTCGGGTTGATTCCATTCCACTCCGTTCCGTTCATTTCCGTTCCGTCCATTCAGTTCCACGCGGGTTGATTCAATTCCATTCTATTCTATTCCATTCCATTCCATTCCATTCCATTCCATTCCATTCCATTCTACTCGGGTTGATTCCATGCCGTTCCGTTCCGTTCAATTGCGTCCCATCCCGACGCGTCCCGTCCCGTCCCGTCCCGTCAAATTACGTTCCGTTCTGATCGGGTTGATTCCGTTCCATTCCGTTCCGTTCCTTTCCGTTCCGTTCCATTCCGTTACACGCGGGTTGATTCAATTCCATTCTATTACATTGAATTCCATTCCATTCCATTCCATTCCATTCTACTCGGATTGATTGCATTCCATTCCATTCCATTCCAGTCCATTCCAATCCATTCCATTCTACTCGGGTTGATTCCATTCCATTCCATTCCATTCCATTCCATTCCATTCCATTCCATTCCATTCCACTCGGGCTCATTCCATTCCATTCCATTCCATTCCATTCCATTCCATTCCATTCCATTCCATTCCATTCCGTTCTACTCGGGTTGATTTCCATTCCATTCCATTCCATTCCATTCCACTCCATTCCATTCCATTCCATTCCATTCCATTCCTTTCCATTTATTCCATTCCGTTCTACTCGGGTTGATTCCATTGAGTTTGGTTACGTTCCGTTCCGTCCCATCCCGTCCCGTCCCGTCCCGTTCCGTTTTACTCGGGTTGATTCCTTTGCATTCCGTTCCGCTCGTTTCCATTCCGTTCCATTCCGTTCCACGCGGGTTGGTTCAATTCCATTCTATTCTATTCTATTCCTTTCCATTCCATTCCATTCTACTCGGGTTGATTCCATGCCGTTCCATTCCGTTCCATTCCGTCCCATCCCGACCCGTCCCATCCCGTCCCGTCCCGTCCCATCCCGTTCCGTTCCACATGGGTTGATTCAATTCCTTTCGGTTACATTGAATTCCATTCCATTCCTTTCCATTCCATTCCATTCCATTCCATTCCATTCCATTCCATTCCTTTCCATTCCAATCCATTCCATTCTACTCGGGTTGATTCCATTCCATTCCAATCCATTCCATTCCATTCCATTCCATTCCATTCCATTCCATTCAGTTTCATTCCATTCCATTCCATTCCATTCCATTCCTTTCCATTCCATTCCATTCCATTCCATTCCATTCCATTCCATTCCATTACATTCTACTACATTGAATTCCATTCCATTCCATTCAATTCCATTCCATTCCATTCCTTTCCATTCCATATAGTTCTACTCGGGTTGATTCCATTCCATTCCATTCCATTCCATTCCATTCCATTCCATTCCATTCCATTGCATTCCATTCCATTCCATTCCATTACTTTCCATTCCATTCCATTCCAATCCATTCCATTCTACTTGGGTTGACTCCATTCCATTCCATTCCATTCCATTCCATTCCATTCCATTCCATTATATTCCATTCTATTCCATTCGATTCCGTTCGATTCCATTCCATTCCATTCCATTCCATTCGATTCCATTCCATTCGATTCGATTCGATTCCATTCCATTCCATTCCATTCCCTTCCATTCCATTCCATTCCATTCCATTCCATTGTGATCCATTCGATTCGATTCCATTCCATTCCATTCCATTCCATTCCATTCCAATCCATTCCATTCTACTTGGGTTGATTCCATTCCATTCCATTCCATTCGATTCCATTCGATTCTATTCCATTCCATTCCATTCCATTCCATTCCATTCCATTCCATTCCATTCCATTCCATTCCATTCCATTCTGTTCTACTCGGGTTGATTCCACTCCATTCCATTCCATTCCATTCCATTCTATTCCATTCCATTCCATTCGATTCCATTCTATTCCATTCGATTCCATTCCATTCCATGTCATTTTATTCCATTCCATTCCATTCCATTCTATTCAATTGAATTCCATTCCTTTCCATTCCATTCCATCCCATTCCATTCCATTCCATTCCATTCCTTTCCATTCCAATCCATTCCATTCTACTCGGGTTGATTCCATTCCATTCCATTCCATTCCATTCCATTCGATTCCATTCCATTCCATTCCATTCCATTCCATTCTGTTCTACTCGGGTTGATTCCATTCTATTCCATTCCATTCCGTTCGATTCCATTCGATTCCATTCGATTCCATTCCATTCCATTCCATTCCCTTCCATTCCATTCTATTCCATTGAATTCCATTCCATTCCATTGCATTCCATTCCATTCCATTCCATTCCATTCCGTTCTACTCTGATTGACTCCATTCCATTCCATTCCATTCCATTCCATTCCATTCCATTCGATTCCATTCCATTCCATTCCATTCCATTCCATTCCATTCCATTCCAATACATTCCATTCTACTCTGGTTGATTCCATTCCATTCCATTCCATTCCATTACATTCGTCTCCATTCGATTCCATTCGATTCCATTCCATTCTATTCCATTGAATTCCATTCCATTCCATTCCATTCCATTCCATTCCATTCCATTCCATTCCATTCCATTCCGTTCTACTCGGGTTGATTCCATTCCATTCCATTCCATTCCATTCCATTCCATTCCATTCCATTCCACTCCATTCCATTCGATTCCATTCTATTCCATTCCATTCCATTCCATTCCATTCCAATCCATTCCATTCTACTCGGGTTGATTCCATTCCATTCCATTCCATTCCATTCCATTGCATTCCATTCGATTCCATTCGATTCCATTCCATTCGATTCCATTCAAGATCATTCGATTCCATTCCATCCCATTCCATTCCATTCCATTCCATTCCGTTTTACTCGGGTTGATTCCATTGCATGCCATTTCATTCCATTCCATTCCATTCCATTCCATTCGATTCCATTCGATTCCATTCCATTCCATTCCATTCCATTCCATTCCATTCCATTCCATTCCATTCCATTCCATTGCATTCCATTCGATTCCATTCGATTCCATTCCATTCGATTCCATTCGAGATCATTCGATTCCATTCCATCCCATTCCATTCCATTCCATTCCATTCCGTTTTACTCGGGTTGATTCCATTCCATGCCATTTCATTCCATTCCATTCCATTCCATTCCATTCGATTCCATTCGATTCCATTCCATTCCATTCCATTCCAATCCATTCCATTCTACTCGGGTTGATTCCATTCCATTCCATTCCATTCCATTCCATTCCATTCCATTCCATTCCATTCCACTCGATTCCATTCCATTCTTTCCATTCCATTCCAATCCATTCCATTCTACTCGGGTGGATTCCATTCCATTCCATTCCATTCCATTCCATTCCATTCCATTCCATTCGATTCCATTCCATTCCATTCCATTCCATTCCATTCCATTCCATTCCATTCCATTCCATTCCATTCTTTCCATTCCGTTCTAGTCGGGTTGATTCCATTCTATTCCATTCCATTCCATTCCATTCCATTCCATTCCATTCCATTCTATTCCAATCCATTCTACTCCATTGAATTCCATTCCATTCCATTCTATTCCATTCCATTCCATTCCTTTCCATTCCATTTAGTTCTACTCGGGTTGATTCCATTCCATTCCATTCCATTCCATTCCATTCCATTCCATTCTATTCCACTCCATTCTACTCCATTGAATTCCATTCCATTCCATTCTATTCCATTCCATTCCATTCCTTTCCATTCCATTTAGTTCTACTCGGGTTGATTCCATTCCATTCCATTCCATTCCATTCCATTCCATTCCATTCCATTCCATTCCATTCCATTCCATTCCATTCGATTCCATTCGATTCCATTCCATTCCAGTCCATTCCAATCCATTCCATTCTACTCGGGTTGATTCCATTCCATTCCATTCCATTCCATTCCATTCCATTCCATTCCACTCGGGCTCATTCCATTCCATTCCATTCCATTCCATTCCATTCCATTCCATTCCATTCCGTTCTACTCGGGTTGATTTCCATTCCATTCCATTCCATTCCATTCCACTCCATTCCATTCCATTCCATTCCATTCCATTCCATTCCATTCCATTCCTTTCCATTTATTCCATTCCGTTCTACTCGGGTTGATTCCATTGAGTTTGGTTACGTTCCGTTCCGTCCCATCCCGTCCCGTCCCGTCCCGTTCCGTTTTACTCGGGTTGATTCCTTTGCATTCCGTTCCGCTCGTTTCCATTCCGTTCCATTCCGTTCCACGCGGGTTGGTTCAATTCCATTCTATTCTATTCTATTCCTTTCCATTCCATTCCATTCTACTCGGGTTGATTCCATGCCGTTCCATTCCGTTCCATTCCGTCCCATCCCGACCCGTCCCATCCCGTCCCGTCCCGTCCCATCCCGTTCCGTTCCACATGGGTTGATTCAATTCCTTTCGGTTACATTGAATTCCATTCCATTCCTTTCCATTCCATTCCATTCCATTCCATTCCATTCCATTCCATTCCATTCCTTTCCATTCCAATCCATTCCATTCTACTCGGGTTGATTCCATTCCATTCCAATCCATTCCATTCCATTCCATTCCATTCCATTCCATTCCATTCAGTTTCATTCCATTCCATTCCATTCCATTCCATTCCTTTCCATTCCATTCCATTCCATTATATTCCATTCTATTCCATTACATTCTACTACATTGAATTCCATTCCATTCCATTCCATTCCATTCCATTCCATTCCATTCCTTTCCATTCCATATAGTTCTACTCGGGTTGATTCAATTCCATTCCATTCCATTCCATTCCATTCCATTCCATTCCATTGCATTCCATTCCATTCCATTCCATTACTTTCCATTCCATTCCATTCCAATCCATTCCATTCTACTCGGGTTGACTCCATTCCATTCCATTCCATTCCATTCCATTCCATTCCATTCCATTCCATTATATTCCATTCTATTCCATTCGATTCCGTTCGATTCCATTCCATTCCATTCCATTCCATTCGATTCCATTCCATTCGATTCGATTCCATTCCATTCCATTCCATTCCATTCCCTTCCATTCCATTCCATTCCATTCCATTCCATTGTGATCCATTCGATTCGATTCCATTCCATTCCATTCCATTCCATTCCAATCCATTCCATTCTACTTGGGTTGATTCCATTCCATTCCATTCCATTCGATTCCATTCGATTCTATTCCATTCCATTCCATTCCATTCCATTCCATTCCATTCCATTCCATTCCATTCCATTCTGTTCTACTCGGGTTGATTCCACTCCATTCCATTCCATTCCATTCCATTCTATTCCATTCCATTCCATTCGATTCCATTCTATTCCATTCGATTCCATTCCATTCCATTTCATTTTATTCCATTCCATTCCATTCCATTCTATTCAATTGAATTCCATTCCTTTCCATTCCATTCCATCCCATTCCATTCCATTCCATTCCATTCCTTTCCATTCCAATCCACTCCATTCTACTCGGGTTGATTCCATTCCATTCCATTCCATTCCATTCCATTCGATTCCATTCCATTCCATTCCATTCCATTCCATTCCGTTCTACTCGGGTTGATTCCATTCTATTCCATTCCATTCCGTTCGATTCCATTCGATTCCATTCGATTCCATTCCATTCCATTCCATTCCCTTCCATTCCATTCTATTCCATTGAATTCCATTCCATTCCATTGCATTCCATTCCATTCCATTCCATTCCATTCCGTTCTACTCTGATTGACTCCATTCCATTCCATTCAATTCCATTCCATTCCATTCCATTCGATTCCATTCCATTCCATTCCATTCCATTCCATTCCATTCCAATACATTCCATTCTACTCTGGTTGATTCCATTCCATTCCATTCCATTCCATTACATTCGTCTCCATTCGATTCCATTCGATTCCATTCCATTCTATTCCATTGAATTCCATTCCATTCCATTCCATTCCATTCCATTCCATTCCATTCCATTCCATTCCATTCCATTCCGTTCTACTCGGGTTGATTCCATTCCATTCCATTCCATTCCATTCCATTCCATTCCATTCCATTCCATTCCACTCCATTCCATTCGATTCCATTCTATTCCATTCCATTCCATTCCAATCCATTCCATTCTACTCGGGTTGATTCCATTCCATTCCATTCCATTCCATTCCATTGCATTCCATTCGATTCCATTCGATTCCATTCCATTCGATTCCATTCAAGATCATTCGATTCCATTCCATCCTATTCCATTCCATTCCATTCCATTCCGTTTTACTCGGGTTGATTCCATTCCATGCCATTTCATTCCATTCCATTCCATTCCATTCCATTCCATTCCATTCGATTCCATTCCATTCCATTCCATTCCATTCCATTCCATTCCATTCCATTCCATTCCATTCCATTGCATTCCATTCGATTCCATTCGATTCCATTACATTCGATTCCATTCGAGATCATTCGATTCCATTCCATCCCATTCCATTCCATTCCATTCCATTCCGTTTTACTCGGGTTGATTCCATTCCATGCCATTTCATTCCATTCCATTCCATTCCATTCCATTCGATTCCATTCGATTCCATTCCATTCCATTCCATTCCAATCCATTCCATTCTACTCGGGTTGATTCCATTCCATTCCATTCCATTCCATTCCATTCCATTCCATTCCATTCCATTCCATTCCACTCGATTCCATTCCATTCTTTCCATTCCATTCCAATCCATTCCATTCTACTCGGGTGGATTCCATTCCATTCCATTCCATTCCATTCCATTCCATTCCATTCCATTCCTTTCCATTCCATATAGTTCTACTCGGGTTGATTCCATTCCATTCCATTCCATTCCATTCCATTCCATTCCATTCCATTCCATTGCATTCCATTCCATTCCATTCCATTACTTTCCATTCCATTCCATTCCAATCCATTCCATTCTACTCGGGTTGACTCCATTCCATTCCATTCCATTCCATTCCATTCCATTCCATTATATTCCATTCTATTCCATTCGATTCCGTTCGATTCCATTCCATTCCATTCCATTCCATTCCATTCCATTCCATTCCATTCCATTCCATTCGATTCCATTCCATTCCATTCGATTCCATTCCATTCCATTCGATTCCATTCCATTCCATTGCGTTCCATTCCATTCCATTCCATTCCATTCCATTCCATTCCATTCCAATCCATTCCATTCTACTTGGGTTGATTCCATTCCATTCCATTCCATTCGATTCCATTTGATTCCATTCCATTCCATTCCATTCCATTCCATTCCATTCCATTCCATTCCATTCCATTCCATTCCATTCCATTCTGTTCTACTCGGGTTGATTCCATTCCATTCCATTCCATTCCATTCCATTCTATTCCATTCCATTCCATTCGATTCCATTCTATTCCATTCGATGCCATTCCATTCCATTTCATTTTATTCCATTCCATTCCATTCCATTCTATTCCATTGAATTCCATTCCATTCCATTCCATTCCATTCCATTCCATTCCATTCCATTCCATTCCATTCCATTCCATTCCTTTCCATTCCAATCCATTCCATTCTACTCGGGTTGATTCCATTCCATTCCATTCCATTCCATTCCATTCGATTCCATTCCATTCCATTCCATTCCCTTCCATTCCATTCTATTCCATTGAATTCCATTCCATTCCATTGCATTCCAATCCATTCCATTCCATTCCATTCCGTTCTACTCTGATTGACTCCATTCCATTCCATTCCATTCCATTCCATTCCAATCCATTCCATTCTACTCGGGTTGACTCCATTCCATTCCATTCCATTCCATTTCATTCCATTCCATTCCATTATATTCCATTCTATTCCATTCGATTCCGTTCGATTCCATTCCATTCCATTCCATTCCATTCCATTCCATTCCATTCCATTCCATTCCATTCCATTCGATTCCATTCCATTCCATTCGATTCCATTCCATTCCATTCCATTCCATTCCATTCCATTGCGTTCCATTCGATTCGATTCCATTCCATTCCATTCCATTCCATTCCAATCCATTCCATTCTACTTGGGTTGATTCCATTCCATTCCATTCCATTCGATTCCATTTGATTCCATTCCATTCCATTCCATTCCATTCCATTCCATTCCATTCCATTCCATTCCATTCCATTCCATTCCATTCTGTTCTACTCGGGTTGATTCCATTCCATTCCATTCCATTCCATTCCATTCTATTCCATTCCATTCCATTCGATTCCATTCTATTCCATTCGATGCCATTCCATTCCATTTCATTTTATTCCATTCCATTCCATTCCATTCTATTCCATTGAATTCCATTCCATTCCATTCCATTCCATTCCATTCCATTCCATTCCATTCCATTCCATTCCATTCCATTCCTTTCCATTCCAATCCATTCCATTCTACTCGGGTTGATTCCATTCCATTCCATTCCATTCCATTCCATTCCATTCCATTCCATTCCATTCCATTCCATTCCCTTCCATTCCATTCTATTCCATTGAATTCCATTCCATTCCATTGCATTCCAATCCATTCCATTCCATTCCATTCCGTTCTACTCTGATTGACTCCATTCCATTCCATTCCATTCCATTCCATTCCAATCCATTCCATTCTACTCGGGTTGACTCCATTCCATTCCATTCCATTCCATTCCATTCCATTCCATTCCATTATATTCCATTCTATTCCATTCGATTCCGTTCGATTCCATTCCATTCCATTCCATTCCATTCCATTCCATTCCATTCCATTCCATTCCATTCCATTCCATTCGATTCCATTCCATTCCATTCCATTCCATTCCATTCCATTCCATTCCATTGCGTTCCATTCGATTCGATTCCATTCCATTCCATTCCATTCCATTCCAATCCATTCCATTCTACTTGGGTTGATTCCATTCCATTCCATTCCATTCGATTCCATTTGATTCCATTCCATTCCATTCCATTCCATTCCATTCCATTCCATTCCATTCCATTCCATTCCATTCCATTCTGTTCTACTCGGGTTGATTCCATTCCATTCCATTCCATTCCATTCCATTCTATTCCATTCCATTCCATTCGATTCCATTCTATTCCATTCGATGCCATTCCATTCCATTTCATTTTATTCCATTCCATTCCATTCCATTCTATTCCATTGAATTCCATTCCATTCCATTCCATTCCATTCCATTCCATTCCATTCCATTCCATTCCATTCCATTCCTTTCCATTCCAATCCATTCCATTCTACTCGGGTTGATTCCATTCCATTCCATTCCATTCCATTCCATTCGATTCCATTCCATTCCATTCCATTCCCTTCCATTCCATTCTATTCCATTGAATTCCATTCCATTCCATTGCATTCCATTCCATTCCATTCCATTCCATTCCGTTCTACTCTGATTGACTCCATTCCATTCCATTCCATTCCATTCCATTCCATTCCATTCCATTCCATTCGTTTCCATTCCATTCCATTCCATTCCATTCCATTCCATTCCAATACATTCCATTCTACTCTGGTTGATTCCATTCCATTCCATTCCATTCCATTCCATTCGTCTCCATTCGATTCCATTCGATTCCATTCCATTCTATTCCATTGAATTCCATTCCATTCCATTCCATTCCATTCCATTCCATTCCAATCCATTCCATTCCATTCCATTCCATTCCATTCCATTCCATTCCGTTCTACTCGGGTTGATTCCATTCCATTCCATTCCATTCCATTCCATTCCATTCCATTCGATTCCATTCCATTCCACTCCATTCCATTCGATTCCATTCGATTCCATTCCATTCCATTCCATTCCATTCCAATCCATTCAATTCTACTCGGGTTGATTCCATTCCATTCCATTCCATTCCATTCCATTCCATTCCATTCCATTCCATTCCATTCCATTCCATTCCATTGCATTCCATTCGATTCCATTCGATTCCATTCCATTCCATTCCATTCCAATCCATTCCATTCTACTCGGGTTGATTCCATTCCATTCCATTCCATTCCATTCCATTCCATTCCATTCCACTCGATTCCATTCCATTCTTTCCATTCCATTCCAATCCATTCCATTCTACTCGGGTGGATTCCATTCCATTCCATTCCATTCCATTCCATTCCATTCCATTCCATTCGATTCCATTCCATTCCATTCCATTCCATTCCATTCCATTCCATTCCATTCCATTCCATTCCGTTCTAGTCGGGTTGATTCCATTCTATTCCATTCCATTCCATTCCATTCCATTCCATTCCATTCCATTCTATTCCACTCCATTCTACTCCATTGAATTCCATTCCATTCCATTCTATTCCATTCCATTCCATTCCTTTCCATTCCATTTAGTTCTACTCGGGTTGATTCCATTCCATTCCATTCCATTCCATTCCATTCCATTCCATTCCATTCCATTCCATTCCATTCCATTGCATTCCATTCGATTCCATTCGATTCCATTCGATTCCATTCCATTCCATTCCATTCCATTCCATTCCATTCCATTCCATTCCATTCCGTTCCACTCGGGTTGATTCCATTCTATTCCATTCCATTCCATTCGATTCCATTCGATATCATTCGATTCCATTCCATCCCATTCCATTCCATTCCATTCCATTCCGTTCTTCTTGGGTTGATTCCATTCCATTCCATTCCATTCCATTCCATTTCTTTCGATTCCATTCGATTCCATTCCATTCCATTCCATTCCAATCCATTGCATTCTACTCAGGTTGATTCCATTCCATTCCATTCCATTCCATTCCATTCCATTCCATTCGATTCCACTCGATTCCATTCCATTCCTTTCCATTCCATTCAAATCCATTCCATTCTATTCGGGTGGATTCCATTCCTTTCCATTCCATTCCATTCCATTCCATTCCATTCCATTCCATTCCATTCCATTCCATTCCATTCCATTCCATTCCCTTCCATTCCATTCCATTCCATTCCATTCCGTTCTAGTCGGGTTGATTCCATTCCATTCCATTGCATTCCATTCCATTCCATTCCATTCCATTCCATTCCATTCCATTCCATTCCATTCCATTCCATTCTATTCCATTCCATTCTACTCCATTGAATTCCATTCCATTCCATTCCATTCCATTCCATTCCATTCCTTTCCAATCCATTTAGTTCTACTCGGGTTGATTCCATTCCATTCCATTCCATTCCATTCCATTCCATTCCATTCAATTACATTCCATTCCATTCCATTACTTTCCATTCCATTCCATTCCAATCCATTCTATTCTACTCGTGTTGACTCCATTCCATTCCATTCCACTCCATTCCATTCCGTTATATTCCATTCTATTCCATTCGATTCCGTTCGATTCCATTCCATTCCATTCCATTCCATTCCATTCCATTCCATTCCATTCCATTCGATTCCATTCCATTCCATTCGATTCCCTTCCATTCCATTCCATTCCATTCCAATCCATTCCATTCTACTCGGGTTGATTCCATTCCATTCCATTCCATTCCAATCCATTCCATTCCATTCCATTCCATTCCATTCCATTCCATTCCATTCCATTCCTTTCTATTCCATTCCATTCCATTCCATTCCATTCCATTCCATTCCATTCCATTCCATTCCGTTCTACTCGGGTTGATTCCACTCCATTCCATTCCCTTCCATTCCATTCCATTCCATTCCATTCCATTCCATTCCATTCCATTCCATTCCATTCCTTTCCATTCCAACCCATTCCTTTCTACTCGGGTTGATTCCATTCCATTCCATTCCATTCCATTCCATTCCATTCCTTTCCATTCCATTCCATTCCATTCCATTCGATTCCATTCCATTCCATTCCATTCCATTCCATTCCATTCGATTCCATTCCATTCCATTCCATTCCATTCCATTCCATTCCATTCCATTTCATTCCAAACCGTTCCATTCTACTCGGATTCATCATTCCATTCCATTACATTCCATTCCATTCCACTCGGGTTCATTCCATTCCATTCCATTCCATTCCATTCCATTCCATTCTATTCCATTCCGTTCTACTCGGCTTGAATCCATTGAGTTCCGTTCCGTTCCGTTCCGTCCCGACACGTCCCGTCCCGTCCCGTCCCGTCCCGTCCCGTCCCGTCCCGTCCCGTGCCGTTGTACTCGGGTTGATTCCATTCCACTCCGTTCCGTTCCTTTCCGTTCCCTTCCATTCAGTTCCACGCGGGTTGATTCAATTCCATTCTATTCTATTCCATTCCATTCCATTCCATTCCATTCCATTCCATTCCATTCCATTCAATTTTACTCGGGTTGATTCCATGCCGTTCCGTTCCGTTCCATTCTGTCCCATCCCGACGCGTCCCGTCCCGTCCCGTCCCATTCCGTTCCGTGCTGATCGGGTTGATTCCGTTCCATTTCGTTCCGTTCCTTTCCGTTCCATTCCATTCCGTTACACGCGGGTTGATTCAATTCCATTCTATTACATTGAATTCCATTCCATTCCATTCCATTCCATTCTACTCGGATTGATTGCATTCTATTCCATTCCATTCCAGTCCATTCCAATCCATTCCATTCTACTCGGGTTGATTCCATTCCATTCCATTCCACTTCATTCCATTCCATTCCATTCCATTCCATTCCATTGCGTTCCATTCGATTCGATTCCATTCCATTCCATTCCAATCCATTCCATTCTACTTGGGTTCATTCCATTCCATTCCATTCCATTCCATTCGATTCCATTCGATTCCATTCCATTCCATTCCATTCCATTCTGTTCTACTCGGGTTGATTCCACTCCATTCCATTCCATTCCATTCCATTCTATTCCATTCCATTCCATTCGATTCCATTCTATTCCATTTGATTCCATTCCATTCCATTTCATTTTATTCCAATCCATTCCATTCCATTCTATTCCATTGAATTCCATTCCATTCCATTCCATTCCATCCAATTCCATTCCTTTCCATTCCAATCCATTCCATTCTACTCGGGTTGATTCCATTCCATTCCATTCCATTCCACTCCATTCGATTCCATTCCATTCCATTCCATTCCGTTCTATTCGGGTTGATTCCATTCTATTCCATTCCATTCCGTTCGATTCCATTCGATTCCATTCGATTCCATTCCATTCCATTCCATTCCCTTCCATTCCATTCTATTCCATTGAATTCCATTCCATTCCATTGCATTCCATTCCATTCCATTCCATTCCATTCCATTCCGTTCTACTCTGATTGACTCCATTCCATTCCATTCCATTCCATTCCATTCCATTCCATTCCATTCCATTCCATTCCATTCGATTCCATTCCATTCCATTCCATTCCATTCCATTCCATTCCAATACATTCCATTCTACTCTGGTTGATTCCATTCCATTCCATTCCATTCCATTCCATTCCATTCCATTCCATTCGTCTCCATTCGATTCCATTCGATTCCATTCCATTCTATTCCATTGAATTCCATTCCATTCCATTCCATTCCATTCCATTCTATTCCATTCCATTCCATTCCATTCCGTTCTACTCGGGTTGATTCCATTCCATTCCATTCCATTCCATTCCACTCCATTCCATTCGATTCCATTCGATTCCATTCCATTCCATTCCATTCCATTCCAACCCATTCCATTCTACTCGGGTTGATTCCATTCCATTCCATTCCATTCCATTCCATTCCATTCCATTCCATTCCATTCCTTTGCATTCCATTCGATTCCATTCGATTCCATTCCATTCGATTCCATTCGATATCATTCGATTCCATTCCATCCCATTCAATTCCATTCCATTCCATTCCGTTCTACTCGGGTTGATTCCATTCCATTCCGATTCATTCCATTCCATTCCATTCCATTCCATTCCATTCCGTTCTAATCGTTTTGATTCCACTCCATTCCATTCCATTCCATTCCATTCCATTCCATTCCATTCCATTCCATTCCATTCCATTCCTTTGCATTCCAACCCATTCCGTTCTACTCGGGTTGATTCCATTCCATTCCATTCCATTCCATTCCATTCCATTCCATTCCATTCCATTCCATTCCATTCCATTCCATTCAATTCGATTCCATTCCATTCCATTCCATTCCATTTCATTCCAAACCATTCCATTCTACTCGGGTTCATCATTCCATTCCATTCCATTCCATTCCATTCCACTCGGGTTCTTTCCATTCCATTCCATTCCATTCCATTCCATTCCATTCCATTCCATTCCATTCCATTCCATTCCATTCCATTCCATTCCATTCCATTCCATTCCATTCCATTCCATTCCATTCCATTCCACTCGGGTTCTTTCCATTCCATTCCATTCCATTCCATTCCATTCCATTCCATTCCATTCCATTCCACTCCATTCCATTCCGTTCTATTCGGGTTGATTCCATTCCATTCCATTCCATTCCATTCCATTCCATTCCATTCCATTCCATTCCATTCCATTCTATTCCATTCCGTTCTACTCGGCTTGAATCCATTGAGTTCCGTTCCGTTCCGTTCCGTCCCGACACGTCCCGTCCCGACCCGTCCCGTCCCGTCCCATCCCATCCCGTCCCGTCCCGTGCCGTTGTACTCGGGTTGATTCCATTCCACTCCGTTCCGTTCATTTCCGTTCCGTCCATTCAGTTCCACGCGGGTTGATTCAATTCCATTCTATTCTATTCCATTCCATTCCATTCCATTCCATTCCATTCCATTCCATTCCATTCTACTCGGGTTGATTCCATGCCGTTCCGTTCCGTTCAATTGCGTCCCATCCCGACGCGTCCCGTCCCGTCCCGTCCCGTCAAATTACGTTCCGTTCTGATCGGGTTGATTCCGTTCCATTCCGTTCCGTTCCTTTCCGTTCCGTTCCATTCCGTTACACGCGGGTTGATTCAATTCCATTCTATTACATT
Source organism: Gorilla gorilla gorilla (assembly GCF_029281585.2). Taxonomy (NCBI): domain Eukaryota; kingdom Metazoa; phylum Chordata; class Mammalia; order Primates; family Hominidae; genus Gorilla; species Gorilla gorilla. The sequence continues at coordinate 9,174,912 of NC_073241.2, forward strand.
GAATTCCATTCCATTCCATTCCATTCCATTCTACTCGGATTGATTGCATTCCATTCCATTCCATTCCAGTCCATTCCAATCCATTCCATTCTACTCGGGTTGATTCCATTCCATTCCATTCCATTCCATTCCATTCCATTCCATTCCATTCCATTCCACTCGGGCTCATTCCATTCCATTCCATTCCATTCCATTCCATTCCATTCCATTCCATTCCATTCCGTTCTACTCGGGTTGATTTCCATTCCATTCCATTCCATTCCATTCCACTCCATTCCATTCCATTCCATTCCATTCCATTCCATTCCATTCCATTCCATTCCTTTCCATTTATTCCATTCCGTTCTACTCGGGTTGATTCCATTGAGTTTGGTTACGTTCCGTTCCGTCCCATCCCGTCCCGTCCCGTCCCGTTCCGTTTTACTCGGGTTGATTCCTTTGCATTCCGTTCCGCTCGTTTCCATTCCGTTCCATTCCGTTCCACGCGGGTTGGTTCAATTCCATTCTATTCTATTCTATTCCTTTCCATTCCATTCCATTCTACTCGGGTTGATTCCATGCCGTTCCATTCCGTTCCATTCCGTCCCATCCCGACCCGTCCCATCCCGTCCCGTCCCGTCCCATCCCGTTCCGTTCCACATGGTTTGATTCAATTCCTTTCGGTTACATTGAATTCCATTCCATTCCTTTCCATTCCATTCCATTCCATTCCATTCCATTCCATTCCATTCCTTTCCATTCCAATCCATTCCATTCTACTCGGGTTGATTCCATTCCATTCCAATCCATTCCATTCCATTCCATTCCATTCCATTCCATTCCATTCAGTTTCATTCCATTCCATTCCATTCCATTCCATTCCTTTCCATTCCATTCCATTCCATTCCATTCCATTCCATTCTATTCCATTACATTCTACTACATTGAATTCCATTCCATTCCATTCAATTCCATTCCATTCCATTCCTTTCCATTCCATATAGTTCTACTCGGGTTGATTCCATTCCATTCAATTCCATTCCATTCCATTCCATTCCATTCCATTGCATTCCATTCCATTCCATTCCATTACTTTCCATTCCATTCCATTCCAATCCATTCCATTCTACTCGGGTTGACTCCATTCCATTCCATTCCATTCCATTCCATTCCATTCCATTATATTCCATTCTATTCCATTCGATTCCGTTCGATTCCATTCCATTCCATTCCATTCCATTCGATTCCATTCCATTCGATTCGATTCCATTCCATTCCATTCCATTCCATTCCCTTCCATTCCATTCCATTCCATTCCATTCCATTGTGATCCATTCGATTCGATTCCATTCCATTCCATTCCATTCCATTCCATTCCATTCCAATCCATTCCATTCTACTTGGGTTGATTCCATTCCATTCCATTCCATTCGATTCCATTCGATTCTATTCCATTCCATTCCATTCCATTCCATTCCATTCCTTTCCATTCCATTCCATTCCATTCCATTCTGTTCTACTCGGGTTGATTCCACTCCATTCCATTCCATTCCATTCCATTCTATTCCATTCCATTCCATTCGATTCCATTCTATTCCATTCGATTCCATTCCATTCCATGTCATTTTATTCCATTCCATTCCATTCCATTCTATTCAATTGAATTCCATTCCTTTCCATTCCATTCCATCCCATTCCATTCCATTCCATTCCATTCCTTTCCATTCCAATCCATTCCATTCTACTCGGGTTGATTCCATTCCATTCCATTCCATTCCATTCCATTCGATTCCATTCCATTCCATTCCATTCCATTCCATTCCGTTCTACTCGGGTTGATTCCATTCTATTCCATTCCATTCCGTTCGATTCCATTCGATTCCATTCGATTCCATTCCATTCCATTCCATTCCCTTCCATTCCATTCTATTCCATTGAATTCCATTCCATTCCATTGCATTCCATTCCATTCCATTCCATTCCATTCCGTTCTACTCTGATTGACTCCATTCCATTCCATTCCATTCCATTCCATTCCATTCCATTCGATTCCATTCCATTCCATTCCATTCCATTCCATTCCATTCCATTCCATTCCAATACATTCCATTCTACTCTGGTTGATTCCATTCCATTCCATTCCATTCCATTACATTCGTCTCCATTCGATTCCATTCGATTCCATTCCATTCTATTCCATTGAATTCCATTCCATTCCATTCCATTCCATTCCATTCCATTCCATTCCATTCCATTCCATTCCGTTCTACTCGGGTTGATTCCATTCCATTCCATTCCATTCCATTCCATTCCATTCCATTCCATTCCATTCCACTCCATTCCATTCGATTCCATTCTATTCCATTCCATTCCATTCCATTCCATTCCAATCCATTCCATTCTACTCGGGTTGATTCCATTCCATTCCATTCCATTCCATTCTATTCCATTACATTCTACTACATTGAATTCCATTCCATTCCATTCAATTCCATTCCATTCCATTCCTTTCCATTCCATATAGTTCTACTCGGGTTGATTCCATTCCATTCAATTCCATTCCATTCCATTCCATTCCATTCCATTGCATTCCATTCCATTCCATTCCATTACTTTCCATTCCATTCCATTCCAATCCATTCCATTCTACTCGGGTTGACTCCATTCCATTCCATTCCATTCCATTCCATTCCATTCCATTATATTCCATTCTATTCCATTCGATTCCGTTCGATTCCATTCCATTCCATTCCATTCCATTCGATTCCATTCCATTCGATTCGATTCCATTCCATTCCATTCCATTCCATTCCCTTCCATTCCATTCCATTCCATTCCATTCCATTGTGATCCATTCGATTCGATTCCATTCCATTCCATTCCATTCCATTCCATTCCATTCCAATCCATTCCATTCTACTTGGGTTGATTCCATTCCATTCCATTCCATTCGATTCCATTCGATTCTATTCCATTCCATTCCATTCCATTCCATTCCATTCCTTTCCATTCCATTCCATTCCATTCCATTCTGTTCTACTCGGGTTGATTCCACTCCATTCCATTCCATTCCATTCCATTCTATTCCATTCCATTCCATTCGATTCCATTCTATTCCATTCGATTCCATTCCATTCCATGTCATTTTATTCCATTCCATTCCATTCCATTCTATTCAATTGAATTCCATTCCTTTCCATTCCATTCCATCCCATTCCATTCCATTCCATTCCATTCCTTTCCATTCCAATCCATTCCATTCTACTCGGGTTGATTCCATTCCATTCCATTCCATTCCATTCCATTCGATTCCATTCCATTCCATTCCATTCCATTCCATTCCGTTCTACTCGGGTTGATTCCATTCTATTCCATTCCATTCCGTTCGATTCCATTCGATTCCATTCGATTCCATTCCATTCCATTCCATTCCCTTCCATTCCATTCTATTCCATTGAATTCCATTCCATTCCATTGCATTCCATTCCATTCCATTCCATTCCATTCCGTTCTACTCTGATTGACTCCATTCCATTCCATTCCATTCCATTCCATTCCATTCCATTCGATTCCATTCCATTCCATTCCATTCCATTCCATTCCATTCCATTCCATTCCAATACATTCCATTCTACTCTGGTTGATTCCATTCCATTCCATTCCATTCCATTACATTCGTCTCCATTCGATTCCATTCGATTCCATTCCATTCTATTCCATTGAATTCCATTCCATTCCATTCCATTCCATTCCATTCCATTCCATTCCATTCCATTCCATTCCGTTCTACTCGGGTTGATTCCATTCCATTCCATTCCATTCCATTCCATTCCATTCCATTCCATTCCATTCCACTCCATTCCATTCGATTCCATTCTATTCCATTCCATTCCATTCCATTCCATTCCAATCCATTCCATTCTACTCGGGTTGATTCCATTCCATTCCATTCCATTCCATTCCATTGCATTCCATTCGATTCCATTCGATTCCATTCCATTCGATTCCATTCAAGATCATTCGATTCCATTCCATCCCATTCCATTCCATTCCATTCCATTCCGTTTTACTCGGGTTGATTCCATTGCATGCCATTTCATTCCATTCCATTCCATTCCATTCCATTCGATTCCATTCCATTCCATTCCATTCCATTCCATTCCATTCCATTCCATTCCATTCCATTCCATTCCATTCCATTGCATTCCATTCGATTCCATTCGATTCCATTCCATTCGATTCCATTCGAGATCATTCGATTCCATTCCATCCCATTCCATTCCATTCCATTCCATTCCGTTTTACTCGGGTTGATTCCATTCCATGCCATTTCATTCCATTCCATTCCATTCCATTCCATTCGATTCCATTCGATTCCATTCCATTCCATTCCATTCCAATCCATTCCATTCTACTCGGGTTGATTCCATTCCATTCCATTCCATTCCATTCCATTCCATTCCATTCCATTCCATTCCACTCGATTCCATTCCATTCTTTCCATTCCATTCCAATCCATTCCATTCTACTCGGGTGGATTCCATTCCATTCCATTCCATTCCATTCCATTCCATTCCATTCCATTCCATTCCATTCCATTCGATTCCATTCCATTCCATTCCATTCCATTCCATTCCATTCCATTCCATTCCATTCCATTCCATTCCATTCCATTCCATTCCGTTCTAGTCGGGTTGATTCCATTCTATTCCATTCCATTCCATTCCATTCCATTCCATTCCATTCTATTCCACTCCATTCTACTCCATTGAATTCCATTCCATTCCATTCTATTGCATTCCATTCCATTCCTTTCCATTCCATTTTGTTCTACTCGGGTTGATTCCATTCCATTCCATTCCATTCCATTCCATTCCATTCTATTCCACTCCATTCTACTCCATTGAATTCCATTCCATTCCATTCTATTCCATTCCATTCCATTCCTTTCCATTCCATTTAGTTCTACTCGGGTTGATTCCATTCCATTCCATTCCATTCCATTCCATTCCATTCCATTCCATTCCATTCCATTCCATTCCATTCGATTCCATTCGATTCCATTCCATTCCAGTCCATTCCAATCCATTCCATTCTACTCGGGTTGATTCCATTCCATTCCATTCCATTCCATTCCATTCCATTCCATTCCACTCGGGCTCATTCCATTCCATTCCATTCCATTCCATTCCATTCCATTCCATTCCATTCCATTCCATTCCGTTCTACTCGGGTTGATTTCCATTCCATTCCATTCCATTCCATTCCACTCCATTCCATTCCATTCCATTCCATTCCATTCCATTCCATTCCTTTCCATTTATTCCATTCCGTTCTACTCGGGTTGATTCCATTGAGTTTGGTTACGTTCCGTTCCGTCCCATCCCGTCCCGTCCCGTCCCGTTCCGTTTTACTCGGGTTGATTCCTTTGCATTCCGTTCCGCTCGTTTCCATTCCGTTCCATTCCGTTCCACGCGGGTTGGTTCAATTCCATTCTATTCTATTCTATTCCTTTCCATTCCATTCCATTCTACTCGGGTTGATTCCATGCCGTTCCATTCCGTTCCATTCCGTCCCATCCCGACCCGTCCCATCCCGTCCCGTCCCGTCCCATCCCGTTCCGTTCCACATGGGTTGATTCAATTCCTTTCGGTTACATTGAATTCCATTCCATTCCTTTCCATTCCATTCCATTCCATTCCATTCCATTCCATTCCATTCCATTCCTTTCCATTCCAATCCATTCCATTCTACTCGGGTTGATTCCATTCCATTCCAATCCATTCCATTCCATTCCATTCCATTCCATTCCATTCCATTCAGTTTCATTCCATTCCATTCCATTCCATTCCATTCCTTTCCATTCCATTCCATTCCATTATATTCCATTCTATTCCATTACATTCTACTACATTGAATTCCATTCCATTCCATTCCATTCCATTCCATTCCATTCCTTTCCATTCCATATAGTTCTACTCGGGTTGATTCAATTCCATTCCATTCCATTCCATTCCATTCCATTCCATTCCATTCCATTGCATTCCATTCCATTCCATTCCATTACTTTCCATTCCATTCCATTCCAATCCATTCCATTCTACTCGGGTTGACTCCATTCCATTCCATTCCATTCCATTCCATTCCATTCCATTATATTCCATTCTATTCCATTCGATTCCGTTCGATTCCATTCCATTCCATTCCATTCCATTCGATTCCATTCCATTCGATTCGATTCCATTCCATTCCATTCCATTCCATTCCATTCCATTGCATTCCATTCCATTCCATTCCATTACTTTCCATTCCATTCCATTCCAATCCATTCCATTCTACTCGGGTTGACTCCATTCCATTCCATTCCATTCCATTCCATTCCATTCCATTATATTCCATTCTATTCCATTCGATTCCGTTCGATTCCATTCCATTCCATTCCATTCCATTCGATTCCATTCCATTCGATTCGATTCCATTCCATTCCATTCCATTCCATTCCCTTCCATTCCATTCCATTCCATTCCATTCCATTGTGATCCATTCGATTCGATTCCATTCCATTCCATTCCATTCCATTCCAATCCATTCCATTCTACTTGGGTTGATTCCATTCCATTCCATTCCATTCGATTCCATTCGATTCTATTCCATTCCATTCCATTCCATTCCATTCCATTCCATTCCATTCCATTCCATTCCATTCCATTCTGTTCTACTCGGGTTGATTCCACTCCATTCCATTCCATTCCATTCCATTCTATTCCATTCCATTCCATTCGATTCCATTCTATTCCATTCGATTCCATTCCATTCCATTTCATTTTATTCCATTCCATTCCATTCCATTCTATTCAATTGAATTCCATTCCTTTCCATTCCATTCCATCCCATTCCATTCCATTCCATTCCATTCCTTTCCATTCCAATCCACTCCATTCTACTCGGGTTGATTCCATTCCATTCCATTCCATTCCATTCCATTCGATTCCATTCCATTCCATTCCATTCCATTCCATTCCGTTCTACTCGGGTTGATTCCATTCTATTCCATTCCATTCCGTTCGATTCCATTCGATTCCATTCGATTCCATTCCATTCCATTCCATTCCCTTCCATTCCATTCTATTCCATTGAATTCCATTCCATTCCATTGCATTCCATTCCATTCCATTCCATTCCATTCCGTTCTACTCTGATTGACTCCATTCCATTCCATTCCATTCCATTCCATTCCATTCCATTCGATTCCATTCCATTCCATTCCATTCCATTCCATTCCATTCCAATACATTCCATTCTACTCTGGTTGATTCCATTCCATTCCATTCCATTCCATTACATTCGTCTCCATTCGATTCCATTCGATTCCATTCCATTCTATTCCATTGAATTCCATTCCATTCCATTCCATTCCATTCCATTCCATTCCATTCCATTCCATTCCATTCCGTTCTACTCGGGTTGATTCCATTCCATTCCATTCCATTCCATTCCATTCCATTCCATTCCATTCCATTCCACTCCATTCCATTCGATTCCATTCTATTCCATTCCATTCCATTCCAATCCATTCCATTCTACTCGGGTTGATTCCATTCCATTCCATTCCATTCCATTCCATTGCATTCCATTCGATTCCATTCGATTCCATTCCATTCGATTCCATTCAAGATCATTCGATTCCATTCCATCCCATTCCATTCCATTCCATTCCATTCCGTTTTACTCGGGTTGATTCCATTCCATGCCATTTCATTCCATTCCATTCCATTCCATTCCATTCGATTCCATTCGATTCCATTCCATTCCATTCCATTCCATTCCATTCCATTCCATTCCATTCCATTCCATTCCATTGCATTCCATTCGATTCCATTCGATTCCATTCCATTCGATTCCATTCGAGATCATTCGATTCCATTCCATCCCATTCCATTCCATTCCATTCCATTCCGTTTTACTCGGGTTGATTCCATTCCATGCCATTTCATTCCATTCCATTCCATTCCATTCCATTCGATTCCATTCGATTCCATTCCATTCCATTCCATTCCAATCCATTCCATTCTACTCGGGTTGATTCCATTCCATTCCATTCCATTCCATTCCATTCCATTCCATTCCATTCCATTCCATTCCACTCGATTCCATTCCATTCTTTCCATTCCATTCCAATCCATTCCATTCTACTCGGGTGGATTCCATTCCATTCCATTCCATTCCATTCCATTCCATTCCATTCCTTTCCATTCCATATAGTTCTACTCGGGTTGATTCCATTCCATTCCATTCCATTCCATTCCATTCCATTCCATTCCATTCCATTCCATTCCATTCCATTCCATTGCATTCCATTCCATTCCATTCCATTACTTTCCATTCCATTCCATTCCAATCCATTCCATTCTACTCGGGTTGACTCCATTCCATTCCATTCCATTCCATTCCATTCCATTCCATTATATTCCATTCTATTCCATTCGATTCCGTTCGATTCCATTCCATTCCATTCCATTCCATTCCATTCCATTCCATTCCATTCCATTCGATTCCATTCCATTCCATTCGATTCCATTCCATTCCATTCCATTCCATTCCATTCCATTGCGTTCCATTCGATTCGATTCCATTCCATTCCATTCCATTCCATTCCAATCCATTCCATTCTACTTGGGTTGATTCCATTCCATTCCATTCCATTCCATTCCATTTGATTCCATTCCATTCCATTCCATTCCATTCCATTCCATTCCATTCCATTCCATTCCATTCCATTCTGTTCTACTCGGGTTGATTCCATTCCATTCCATTCCATTCCATTCCATTCTATTCCATTCCGTTCCATTCGATTCCATTCTATTCCATTCGATGCCATTCCATTCCATTTCATTTTATTCCATTCCATTCCATTCCATTCTATTCCATTGAATTCCATTCCATTCCATTCCATTCCATTCCATTCCATTCCATTCCATTCCATTCCATTCCATTCCATTCCTTTCCATTCCAATCCATTCCATTCTACTCGGGTTGATTCCATTCCATTCCATTCCATTCCATTCCATTCGATTCCATTCCATTCCATTCCATTCCCTTCCATTCCATTCTATTCCATTGAATTCCATTCCATTCCATTGCATTCCAATCCATTCCATTCCATTCCATTCCGTTCTACTCTGATTGACTCCATTCCATTCCATTCCATTCCATTCCATTCCAATCCATTCCATTCTACTCGGGTTGACTCCATTCCATTCCATTCCATTCCATTTCATTCCATTCCATTCCATTATATTCCATTCTATTCCATTCGATTCCGTTCGATTCCATTCCATTCCATTCCATTCCATTCCATTCCATTCCATTCCATTCCATTCGATTCCATTCCATTCCATTCGATTCCATTCCATTCCATTCCATTCCATTCCATTCCATTGTGTTCCATTCGATTCGATTCCATTCCATTCCATTCCATTCCATTCCAATCCATTCCATTCTACTTGGGTTGATTCCATTCCATTCCATTCCATTCGATTCCATTTGATTCCATTCCATTCCATTCCATTCCATTCCATTCCATTCCATTCCATTCCATTCCATTCCATTCCATTCCATTCCATTCCATTCCGTTCTACTCGGGTTGATTCCATTCCATTCCATTCCATTCCATTCCATTCCATTCCATTCGATTCCATTCCATTCCACTCCATTCCATTCGATTCCATTCGATTCCATTCCATTCCATTCCATTCCATTCCAATCCATTCAATTCTACTCGGGTTGATTCCATTCCATTCCATTCCATTCCATTCCATTCCATTCCATTCCATTCCATTCCATTCCATTCCATTCCATTCCATTGCATTCCATTCGATTCCATTCGATTCCATTCCATTCCATTCCATTCCAATCCATTCCATTCTACTCGGGTTGATTCCATTCCATTCCATTCCATTCCATTCCATTCCATTCCATTCCACTCGATTCCATTCCATTCTTTCCATTCCATTCCAATCCATTCCATTCTACTCGGGTGGATTCCATTCCATTCCATTCCATTCCATTCCATTCCATTCCATTCCATTCCATTCCATTCCATTCCATTCCATTCCATTCCATTCCATTCCATTCCATTCCATTCCGTTCTAGTCGGGTTGATTCCATTCTATTCCATTCCATTCCATTCCATTCCATTCCATTCCATTCCATTCTATTCCACTCCATTCTACTCCATTGAATTCCATTCCATTCCATTCTATTCCATTCCATTCCATTCCTTTCCATTCCATTTAGTTCTACTCGGGTTGATTCCATTCCATTCCATTCCATTCCATTCCATTCCATTCCATTCCATTCCATTCCATTCCATTCCATTCCATTGCATTCCATTCGATTCCATTCGATTCCATTCGATTCCATTCCATTCCATTCCATTCCATTCCATTCCATTCCATTCCATTCCATTCCGTTCCACTCGGGTTGATTCCATTCTATTCCATTCCATTCCATTCGATTCCATTCGATATCATTCGATTCCATTCCATCCCATTCCATTCCATTCCATTCCATTCCGTTCTTCTTGGGTTGATTCCATTCCATTCCATTCCATTCCATTCCATTTCTTTCGATTCCATTCGATTCCATTCCATTCCATTCCATTCCAATCCATTGCATTCTACTCAGGTTGATTCCATTCCATTCCATTCCATTCCATTCCATTCCATTCCATTCGATTCCACTCGATTCCATTCCATTCCTTTCCATTCCATTCAAATCCATTCCATTCTATTCGGGTGGATTCCATTCCTTTCCATTCCATTCCATTCCATTCCATTCCATTCCATTCCATTCCATTCCATTCCATTCCATTCCATTCCATTCCCTTCCATTCCATTCCATTCCATTCCATTCCGTTCTAGTCGGGTTGATTCCATTCCATTCCATTGCATTCCATTCCATTCCATTCCATTCCATTCCATTCCATTCCATTCCATTCCATTCCATTCTATTCCATTCCATTCTACTCCATTGAATTCCATTCCATTCCATTCCATTCCATTCCATTCCATTCCTTTCCAATCCATTCAATTACATTCCATCCATTCCATTACTTTCCATTCCATTCCATTCCAATCCATTCTATTCTACTCGTGTTGACTCCATTCCATTCCATTCCACTCCATTCCATTCCGTTATATTCCATTCTATTCCATTCGATTCCGTTCGATTCCATTCCATTCCATTCCATTCCATTCCATTCCATTCCATTCCATTCGATTCCATTCCATTCCATTCGATTCCCTTCCATTCCATTCCATTCCATTCCAATCCATTCCATTCTACTCGGGTTGATTCCATTCCATTCCATTCCATTCCAATCCATTCCATTCCATTCCATTCCATTCCATTCCATTCCATTCCATTCCATTCCTTTCTATTCCATTCCATTCCATTCCATTCCATTCCATTCCATTCCATTCCATTCCGTTCTACTCGGGTTGATTCCACTCCATTCCATTCCCTTCCATTCCATTCCATTCCATTCCATTCCATTCCATTCCATTCCATTCCATTCCTTTCCATTCCAACCCATTCCTTTCTACTCGGGTTGATTCCATTCCATTCCATTCCATTCCATTCCATTCCATTCCTTTCCATTCCATTCCATTCCATTCCATTCGATTCCATTCCATTCCATTCCATTCCATTCCATTCCATTCGATTCCATTCCATTCCATTCCATTCCATTCCATTCCATTCCATTCCATTCCATTTCATTCCAAACCGTTCCATTCTACTCGGATTCATCATTCCATTCCATTACATTCCATTCCATTCCACTCGGGTTCATTCCATTCCATTCCATTCCTTTCCATTCCATTCCATTCCATTCTATTCCATTCCGTTCTACTCGGCTTGAATCCATTGAGTTCCGTTCCGTTCCGTTCCGTCCCGACACGTCCCGTCCCGTCCCGTCCCGTCCCGTCCCGTCCCGTCCCGTCCCGTGCCGTTGTACTCGGGTTGATTCCATTCCACTCCGTTCCGTTCCTTTCCGTTCCCTTCCATTCAGTTCCACGCGGGTTGATTCAATTCCATTCTATTCTATTCCATTCCATTCCATTCCATTCCATTCCATTCCATTCCATTCCATTCAATTTTACTCGGGTTGATTCCATGCCGTTCCGTTCCGTTCCATTCTGTCCCATCCCGACGCGTCCCGTCCCGTCCCGTCCCATTCCGTTCCGTGCTGATCGGGTTGATTCCGTTCCATTGCGTTCCGTTCCTTTCCGTTCCATTCCATTCCGTTACACGCGGGTTGATTCAATTCCATTCTATTACATTGAATTCCATTCCATTCCATTCCATTCCATTCTACTCGGATTGATTGCATTCTATTCCATTCCATTCCAGTCCATTCCAATCCATTCCATTCTACTCGGGTTGATTCCATTCCATTCCATTCCATTTCATTCCATTCCATTCCATTCCATTCCATTCCATTGCGTTCCATTCGATTCGATTCCATTCCATTCCATTCCAATCCATTCCATTCTACTTGGGTTCATTCCATTCCATTCCATTCCATTCCATTCGATTCCATTCGATTCCATTCCATTCCATTCCATTCCATTCTGTTCTACTCGGGTTGATTCCACTCCATTCCATTCCATTCCATTCCATTCTATTCCATTCCATTCCATTCGATTCCATTCTATTCCATTTGATTCCATTCCATTCCATTTCATTTTATTCCAATCCATTCCATTCCATTCTATTCCATTGAATTCCATTCCATTCCATTCCATTCCATCCAATTCCATTCCTTTCCATTCCAATCCATTCCATTCTACTCGGGTTGATTCCATTCCATTCCATTCCATTCCACTCCATTCGATTCCATTCCATTCCATTCCATTCCGTTCTATTCGGGTTGATTCCATTCTATTCCATTCCATTCCGTTCGATTCCATTCGATTCCATTCGATTCCATTCCATTCCATTCCATTCCCTTCCATTCCATTCTATTCCATTGAATTCCATTCCATTCCATTGCATTCCATTCCATTCCATTCCATTCCATTCCATTCCGTTCTACTCTGATTGACTCCATTCCATTCCATTCCATTCCATTCCATTCCATTCCATTCCATTCCATTCGATTCCATTCCATTCCATTCCATTCCATTCCATTCCATTCCAATACATTCCATTCTACTCTGGTTGATTCCATTCCATTCCATTCCATTCCATTCCATTCCATTCCATTCGTCTCCATTCGATTCCATTCGATTCCATTCCATTCTATTCCATTGAATTCCATTCCATTCCATTCCATTCCATTCCATTCTATTCCATTCCATTCCATTCCATTCCGTTCTACTCGGGTTGATTCCATTCCATTCCATTCCATTCCATTCCACTCCATTCCATTCGATTCCATTCGATTCCATTCCATTCCATTCCATTCCATTCCAACCCATTCCATTCTACTCGGGTTGATTCCATTCCATTCCATTCCATTCCATTCCATTCCATTCCATTCCATTCCATTCCTTTGCATTCCATTCGATTCCATTCGATTCCATTCCATTCGATTCCATTCGATATCATTCGATTCCATTCCATCCCATTCAATTCCATTCCATTCCATTCCGTTCTACTCGGGTTGATTCCATTCCATTCCGATTCATTCCATTCCATTCCATTCCATTCCATTCCATTCCGTTCTAATCGTTTTGATTCCACTCCATTCCATTCCATTCCATTCCATTCCATTCCATTCCATTCCATTCCATTCCATTCCATTCCTTTGCATTCCAACCCATTCCGTTCTACTCGGGTTGATTCCATTCCATTCCATTCCATTCCATTCCATTCCATTCCATTCCATTCCATTCCATTCCATTCCATTCAATTCGATTCCATTCCATTCCATTCCATTCCATTTCATTCCAAACCATTCCATTCTACTCGGGTTCATCATTCCATTCCATTCCATTCCATTCCATTCCACTCGGGTTCTTTCCATTCCATTCCATTCCATTCCATTCCATTCCATTCCATTCCATTCCATTCCATTCCATTCCATTCCACTCGGGTTCTTTCCATTCCATTCCATTCCATTCCATTCCATTCCATTCCATTCTATTCCATTCCGTTCTACTCGGCTTGAATCCATTGAGTTCCGTTCCGTTCCGTTCCGTCCCGACACGTCCCGTCCCGACCCGTCCCGTCCCGTCCCATCCCATCCCGTCCCGTCCCGTGCCGTTGTACTCGGGTTGATTCCATTCCACTCCGTTCCGTTCATTTCCGTTCCGTCCATTCAGTTCCACGCGGGTTGATTCAATTCCATTCTATTCTATTCCATTCCATTCCATTCCATTCCATTCCATTCCATTCCATTCTACTCGGGTTGATTCCATGCCGTTCCGTTCCGTTCAATTGCGTCCCATCCCGACGCGTCCCGTCCCGTCCCGTCCCGTCAAATTACGTTCCGTTCTGATCGGGTTGATTCCGTTCCATTCCGTTCCGTTCCTTTCCGTTCCGTTCCATTCCGTTACACGCGGGTTGATTCAATTCCATTCTATTACATTGAATTCCATTCCATTCCATTCCATTCCATTCTACTCGGATTGATTGCATTCCATTCCATTCCATTCCAGTCCATTCCAATCCATTCCATTCTACTCGGGTTGATTCCATTCCATTCCATTCCATTCCATTCCATTCCATTCCATTCCATTCCATTCCATTCCACTCGGGCTCATTCCATTCCATTCCATTCCATTCCATTCCATTCCATTCCATTCCATTCCATTCCGTTCTACTCGGGTTGATTTCCATTCCATTCCATTCCATTCCATTCCACTCCATTCCATTCCATTCCATTCCATTCCATTCCATTCCATTCCATTCCTTTCCATTTATTCCATTCCGTTCTACTCGGGTTGATTCCATTGAGTTTGGTTACGTTCCGTTCCGTCCCATCCCGTCCCGTCCCGTCCCGTTCCGTTTTACTCGGGTTGATTCCTTTGCATTCCGTTCCGCTCGTTTCCATTCCGTTCCATTCCGTTCCACGCGGGTTGGTTCAATTCCATTCTATTCTATTCTATTCCTTTCCATTCCATTCCATTCTACTCGGGTTGATTCCATGCCGTTCCATTCCGTTCCATTCTGTCCCATCCCGACCCGTCCCATCCCGTCCCGTCCCGTTCCATCCCGTTCCGTTCCACATGGGTTGATTCAATTCCTTTCGGTTACATTGAATTCCATTCCATTCCTTTCCATTCCATTCCATTCCATTCCATTCCATTCCATTCCATTCCTTTCCATTCCAATCCATTCCATTCTACTCGGGTTGATTCCATTCCATTCCAATCCATTCCATTCCATTCCATTCCATTTCATTCCATTCCATTCAGTTTCATTCCATTCCATTCCATTCCATTCCATTCCTTTCCATTCCATTCCATTCCATTCCATTCCATTCCATTCTATTCCATTACATTCTACTACATTGAATTCCATTCCATTCCATTCAATTCCATTCCATTCCATTCCTTTCCATTCCATATAGTTCTACTCGGGTTGATTCCATTCCATTCAATTCCATTCCATTCCATTCCATTCCATTCCATTGCATTCCATTCCATTCCATTCCATTACTTTCCATTCCATTCCATTCCAATCCATTCCATTCTACTCGGGTTGACTCCATTCCATTCCATTCCATTCCATTCCATTCCATTCCATTATATTCCATTCTATTCCATTCGATTCCGTTCGATTCCATTCCATTCCATTCCATTCCATTCGATTCCATTCCATTCGATTCGATTCCATTCCATTCCATTCCATTCCATTCCCTTCCATTCCATTCCATTCCATTCCATTCCATTGTGATCCATTCGATTCGATTCCATTCCATTCCATTCCATTCCATTCCATTCCAATCCATTCCATTCTACTTGGGTTGATTCCATTCCATTCCATTCCATTCGATTCCATTCGATTCTATTCCATTCCATTCCATTCCATTCCATTCCATTCCATTCCATTCCATTCCATTCTGTTCTACTCGGGTTGATTCCACTCCATTCCATTCCATTCCATTCCATTCTATTCCATTCCATTCCATTCGATTCCATTCTATTCCATTCGATTCCATTCCATTCCATGTCATTTTATTCCATTCCATTCCATTCCATTCTATTCAATTGAATTCCATTCCTTTCCATTCCATTCCATCCCATTCCATTCCATTCCATTCCATTCCTTTCCATTCCAATCCATTCCATTCTACTCGGGTTGATTCCATTCCATTCCATTCCATTCCATTCCATTCGATTCCATTCCATTCCATTCCATTCCATTCCATTCCGTTCTACTCGGGTTGATTCCATTCTATTCCATTCCATTCCGTTCGATTCCATTCGATTCCATTCGATTCCATTCCATTCCATTCCATTCCCTTCCATTCCATTCTATTCCATTGAATTCCATTCCATTCCATTGCATTCCATTCCATTCCATTCCATTCCATTCCGTTCTACTCTGATTGACTCCATTCCATTCCATTCCATTCCATTCCATTCCATTCCATTCCATTCGATTCCATTCCATTCCATTCCATTCCATTCCATTCCATTCCATTCCAATACATTCCATTCTACTCTGGTTGATTCCATTCCATTCCATTCCATTCCATTACATTCGTCTCCATTCGATTCCATTCGATTCCATTCCATTCTATTCCATTGAATTCCATTCCATTCCATTCCATTCCATTCCATTCCATTCCATTCCATTCCATTCCATTCCGTTCTACTCGGGTTGATTCCATTCCATTCCATTCCATTCCATTCCATTCCATTCCATTCCATTCCATTCCACTCCATTCCATTCGATTCCATTCTATTCCATTCCATTCCATTCCATTCCATTCCAATCCATTCCATTCTACTCGGGTTGATTCCATTCCATTCCATTCCATTCCATTCCATTGCATTCCATTCGATTCCATTCGATTCCATTCCATTCGATTCCATTCAAGATCATTCGATTCCATTCCATCCCATTCCATTCCATTCCATTCCATTCCGTTTTACTCGGGTTGATTCCATTGCATGCCATTTCATTCCATTCCATTCCATTCCATTCCATTCGATTCCATTCCATTCCATTCCATTCCATTCCATTCCATTCCATTCCATTCCATTCCATTCCATTCCATTCCATTGCATTCCATTCGATTCCATTCGATTCCATTCCATTCGATTCCATTCGAGATCATTCGATTCCATTCCATCCCATTCCATTCCATTCCATTCCATTCCGTTTTACTCGGGTTGATTCCATTCCATGCCATTTCATTCCATTCCATTCCATTCCATTCCATTCGATTCCATTCGATTCCATTCCATTCCATTCCATTCCAATCCATTCCATTCTACTCGGGTTGATTCCATTCCATTCCATTCCATTCCATTCCATTCCATTCCATTCCATTCCATTCCATTCCACTCGATTCCATTCCATTCTTTCCATTCCATTCCAATCCATTCCATTCTACTCGGGTGGATTCCATTCCATTCCATTCCATTCCATTCCATTCCATTCCATTCCATTCCATTCGATTCCATTCCATTCCATTCCATTCCATTCCATTCCATTCCATTCCATTCCATTCCATTCCATTCCATTCCATTCCATTCCATTCCATTCCATTCCATTCCATTCCGTTCTAGTCGGGTTGATTCCATTCTATTCCATTCCATTCCATTCCATTCCATTCCATTCCATTCCATTCTATTCCACTCCATTCTACTCCATTGAATTCCATTCCATTCCATTCTATTCCATTCCATTCCATTCCTTTCCATTCCATTTAGTTCTACTCGGGTTGATTCCATTCCATTCCATTCCATTCCATTCCATTCCATTCTATTCCACTCCATTCTACTCCATTGAATTCCATTCCATTCCATTCTATTCCATTCCATTCCATTCCTTTCCATTCCATTTAGTTCTACTCGGGTTGATTCCATTCCATTCCATTCCATTCCATTCCATTCCATTCCATTCCATTCCATTCCATTCCATTCCATTCCATTCCATTCGATTCCATTCGATTCCATTCCATTCCAGTCCATTCCAATCCATTCCATTCTACTCGGGTTGATTCCATTCCATTCCATTCCATTCCATTCCATTCCATTCCATTCCACTCGGGCTCATTCCATTCCATTCCATTCCATTCCATTCCATTCCATTCCATTCCATTCCATTCCGTTCTACTCGGGTTGATTTCCATTCCATTCCATTCCATTCCATTCCACTCCATTCCATTCCATTCCATTCCATTCCATTCCATTCCATTCCATTCCATTCCTTTCCATTTATTCCATTCCGTTCTACTCGGGTTGATTCCATTGAGTTTGGTTACGTTCCGTTCCGTCCCATCCCGTCCCGTCCCGTCCCGTTCCGTTTTACTCGGGTTGATTCCTTTGCATTCCGTTCCGCTCGTTTCCATTCCGTTCCATTCCGTTCCACGCGGGTTGGTTCAATTCCATTCTATTCTATTCTATTCCTTTCCATTCCATTCCATTCTACTCGGGTTGATTCCATGCCGTTCCATTCCGTTCCATTCCGTCCCATCCCGACCCGTCCCATCCCGTCCCGTCCCGTCCCATCCCGTTCCGTTCCACATGGGTTGATTCAATTCCTTTCGGTTACATTGAATTCCATTCCATTCCTTTCCATTCCATTCCATTCCATTCCATTCCATTCCATTCCATTCCTTTCCATTCCAATCCATTCCATTCTACTCGGGTTGATTCCATTCCATTCCAATCCATTCCATTCCATTCCATTCCATTCCATTCCATTCCATTCAGTTTCATTCCATTCCATTCCATTCCATTCCATTCCTTTCCATTCCATTCCATTCCATTCCATTCCATTCCATTCTATTCCATTACATTCTACTACATTGAATTCCATTCCATTCCATTCCATTCAATTCCATTCCATTCCATTCCTTTCCATTCCATATAGTTCTACTCGTGTTGATTCAATTCCATTCCATTCCATTCCATTCCATTCCATTCCATTCCATTGCATTCCATTCCATTCCATTCCATTACTTTCCATTCCATTCCATTCCAATCCATTCCATTCTACTCGGGTTGACTCCATTCCATTCCATCCCATTCCATTCCATTCCATTCCATTATATTCCATTCTATTCCATTCGATTCCGTTCGATTCCATTCCATTCCATTCCATTCCATTCGATTCCATTCCATTCGATTCGATTCCATTCCATTCCATTCCATTCCATTCCCTTCCATTCCATTCCATTCCATTCCATTCCATTGTGATCCATTCGATGCGATTCCATTCCATTCCATTCCATTCCATTCCAATCCATTCCATTCTACTTGGGTTGATTCCATTCCATTCCATTCCATTCGATTCCATTCGATTCTATTCCATTCCATTCCATTCCATTCCATTCCATTCCATTCCATTCCATTCCATTCCATTCTGTTCTACTCGGGTTGATTCCACTCCATTCCATTCCATTCCATTCCATTCTATTCCATTCCATTCCATTCGATTCCATTCTATTCCATTCGATTCCATTCCATTCCATTTCATTTTATTCCATTCCATTCCATTCCATTCTATTCAATTGAATTCCATTCCTTTCCATTCCATTCCATCCCATTCCATTCCATTCCATTCCATTCCTTTCCATTCCAATCCACTCCATTCTACTCGGGTTGATTCCATTCCATTCCATTCCATTCCATTCCATTCGATTCCATTCCATTCCATTCCATTCCATTCCATTCCGTTCTACTCGGGTTGATTCCATTCTATTCCATTCCATTCCGTTCGATTCCATTCGATTCCATTCGATTCCATTCCATTCCATTCCATTCCCTTCCATTCCATTCTATTCCATTGAATTCCATTCCATTCCATTGCATTCCATTCCATTCCATTCCATTCCATTCCGTTCTACTCTGATTGACTCCATTCCATTCCATTCCATTCCATTCCATTCCATTCCATTCGATTCCATTCCATTCCATTCCATTCCATTCCATTCCATTCCAATACATTCCATTCTACTCTGGTTGATTCCATTCCATTCCATTCCATTCCATTACATTCGTCTCCATTCGATTCCATTCGATTCCATTCCATTCTATTCCATTGAATTCCATTCCATTCCATTCCATTCCATTCCATTCCATTCCATTCCATTCCATTCCATTCCATTCCGTTCTACTCGGGTTGATTCCATTCCATTCCATTCCATTCCATTCCATTCCATTCCATTCCATTCCATTCCATTCCATTCCATTCCACTCCATTCCATTCGATTCCATTCTATTCCATTCCATTCCATTCCATTCCATTCCAATCCATTCCATTCTACTCGGGTTGATTCCATTCCATTCCATTCCATTCCATTCCATTGCATTCCATTCGATTCCATTCGATTCCATTCCATTCGATTCCATTCAAGATCATTCGATTCCATTCTATCCCATTCCATTCCATTCCATTCCATTCCGTTTTACTCGGGTTGATTCCATTCCATGCCATTTCATTCCATTCCATTCCATTCCATTCCATTCGATTCCATTCGATTCCATTCCATTCCATTCCATTCCATTCCATTCCATTCCATTCCATTCCATTCCATTCCATTCCATTGCATTCCATTCGATTCCATTCGATTCCATTCCATTCGATTCCATTCGAGATCATTCGATTCCATTCCATCCCATTCCACTCCATTCCATTCCATTCCGTTTTACTCGGGTTGATTCCATTCCATGCCATTTCATTCCATTCCATTCCATTCCATTCCATTCGATTCCATTCGATTCCATTCCATTCCATTCCATTCCAATCCATTCCATTCTACTCGGGTTGATTCCATTCCATTCCATTCCATTCCATTCCATTCCATTCCATTCCATTCCACTCGATTCCATTCCATTCTTTCCATTCCATTCCAATCCATTCCATTCTACTCGGGTGGATTCCATTCCATTCCATTCCATTCCATTCCATTCCATTCCATTCCATTCCATTCGATTCCATTCCATTCCATTCCATTCCATTCGATTCCATTCCATTCCATTCCATTCCATTCCATTCCATTCCATTCCATTCCATTCCATTCCATTCCGTTCTAGTCGGGTTGATTCCATTCTATTCCATTCCATTCCATTCCATTCTATTCCACTCCATTCTACTCCACTGAATTCCATTCCATTCCATTCTATTCCATTCCATTCCATTCCTTTCCATTCCATTTAGTTCTACTCGGGTTGATTCCATTCCATTCCATTCCATTCCATTCCATTCCATTCCATTCTATTCCACTCCATTCTACTCCATTGAATTCCATTCCATTCCATTCTATTCCATTCCACTCCATTCCTTTCCATTCCATTTAGTTCTACTCGGGTTGATTCCATTCCATTCCATTCCATTCCATTCCATTCCATTCCATTCCATTCCATTCCATTCCATTCCATTGCATTCCATTCGATTCCATTCGATTCCATTCCATTCCATTCCATTCCATTCCATTCCATTCCATTCCATTCCGTTCCGTTCCACTCGGGTTGATTCCATTCTATTCCATTCCATTCCATTCGATTCCATTCGATATCATTCGATTCCATTCCATCCCATTCCATTCCATTCCATTCCATTCCGTTCTTCTTGGGTTGATTCCATTCCATTCCATTCCATTCCATTCCATTTCTTTCGATTCCATTCGATTCCATTCCATTCCACTCCATTCCAATCCATTGCATTCTACTCAGGTTGATTCCATTCCATTCCATTCCATTCCATTCCATTCCATTCCATTCCATTCGATTCCACTCGATTCCATTCCATTCCTTTCCATTCCATTCCAATCCATTCCATTCCATTCTATTCCATTCCATTCCATTCCATTCCATTCCATTCGATTCCATTCCATTCCATTCCATTCCATTCCCTTCCATTCCATTCCATTCCATTCCATTCCGTTCTAGTCGGGTTGATTCCATTGCATTCCATTGCATTCCATTCCATTCCATTCCATTCCATTCCATTCCATTCCATTCCATTCCATTCCATTCCATTGCATTCCATTCCATTCCATTCCATTCCATTCCATTCCATTCCATTCCATTCCATTCCATTCCATTCTATTCCACTCCATTCTACTCCATTGAATTCCATTCCATTCCATTCCATTCCATTCCATTCCATTCCATTCCTTTCCAATCCATTTAATTCTACTCGGGTTGATTCCATTCCATTCCATTCCATTCCATTCCATTCCATTCCATTACATTACATTCCATTCCATTCCATTACTTTCCATTCCATTCCATTCCAATCCATTCTATTCTACTCGGGTTGACTCCATTCCATTCCATTCCACTCCATTCCATTCCGTTATATTCCATTCTATTCCATTCGATTCCGTTCGATTCCATTCCATTCCATTCCATTCCATTCCATTCCATTTGATTCCATTCCATACCATTCGATTCCCTTCCATTCCATTCCATTCCATTCCATTCCATTCCATTCCAATCCATTCCATTCTACTCGGGTTGATTCCATTCCATTCCATTCCATTCCAATCCATTCCATTCCATTCCATTCCATTCCATTCCATTCCATTCCATTCCATTCCTTTCTATTCCATTCCATTCCATTCCATTCCATTCCATTCCATTCCATTCCATTCCATTCCGTTCTACTCGGGTTGATTCCACTCCATTCCATTCCCTTCCATTCCATTCCATTCCATTCCATTCCATTCCATTCCATTCCATTCCATTCCATTCCATTCCATTCCATTTCATTCCAAACCGTTCCATTCTGCTCGGATTCATCATTCCATTCCATTACATTCCATTCCATTCCACTCGGGTTCATTCCATTCCATTCCATTCCATTCCATTCCATTCCATTCCATTCCATTCCATTCCATTCCGTTCTACTCAGGTTGATTTCCATTCCATTCCATTCCATTCCATTCCATTCCATTCCATTCCATTCCATTCCATTCCATTCCATTCCATTCTTTTCCATTCCGTTCTACTCGGCTTGAATCCATTGAGTTCCGTTCCGTTCCGTTCCGTCCCGACACGTCCCGTCCCGTCCCGTCCCGTCCCGTCCCGTCCCGTCCCGTCCCGTCCCGTGCCGTTGTACTCGGGTTGATTCCATTCCACTCCGTTCCGTTCCTTTCCGTTCCCTTCCATTCAGTTCCACGCGGGTTGATTCAATTCCATTCTATTCTATTCCATTCTATTCCATTCCATTCCATTCCATTCCATTCCATTCCATTCCATTCAATTTTACTCGGGTTGATTCCATGCCGTTCCGTTCCGTTCCATTCTGTCCCATCCCGACGCGTCCCGTCCCGTCCCGTCCCATTCCGTTCCATGCTGATCGGGTTGATTCCGTTCCATTTCGTTCCGTTCCTTTCCGTTCCATTCCAATCCGTTACACGCGGGTTGATTCAATTCCATTCTATTACATTGAATTCCATTCCATTCCATTCCATTCCATTCTACTCGGATTGATTGCATTCCATTCCATTCCATTCCAGTCCATTCCAATCCATTCCATTCTACTTGGGTTGATTCCATTCCATTCCATTCCATTTCATTCCATTCCATTCCATTCCATTCCATTCCATTGCGTTCCATTCGATTCGATTCCATTCCATTCCATTCCATTCCATTCCAATCCATTCCATTCTACTTGGGTTCATTCCATTCCGTTCCATTCCATTCCATTCCATTCCATTCGATTCCATTCCATTCCATTCCATTCCATTCTGTTCTACTCGGGTTGATTCCACTCCATTCCATTCCATTCCATTCCATTCTATTCCATTCCATTCAATTCGATTCCATTCTATTCCATTCGATTCCATTCCATTCCATTTCATTTTATTCCAATCCATTCCATTCCATTCTATTCCATTGAATTCCATTCCATTCCATTCCATTCCATCCAATTCCATTCCTTTCCATTCCAATCCATTCCATTCTACTCGGGTTGATTCCATTCCATTCCATTCCATTCCATTCCATTCCATTCCATTCGATTCCATTCCATTCCATTCCATTCCATTCCATTCCATTCCATTCCATTCCATTCCATTGCATTCCATTCGATTCCATTCGATTCCATTCCATTCGATTCCATTCGATATCATTCGATTCCATTCCATCCCATTCAATTCCATTCCATTCCATTCCGTTCTACTCGGGTTGATTCCATTCCATTCCGTTTCATTCCATTCCATTCCATTCCAATCCATTCCATTCCGTTCTAATCGGTTTGATTCCACCCCATTCCATTCCATTCCATTCCATTCCATTCCATTCCATTCCATTCCATTCCTTTGCATTCCAACCCATTCCGTTCTACTCGGGTTGATTCCATTCCATTCCATTCCATTCCATTCCATTCCATTCCATTCCATTCCATTCCATTCCATTCGATTCCATTCCATTCCATTCCATTCCATTTCATTCCAAACCATTCCATTCTACTCGGGTTCATCATTCCATTCCATTCCATTCCATTCCATTCCACTCGGGTTCTTTCCATTCCATTCCATTCCATTCCATTCCATTCCATTCCATTCCGTTCTAATCATGTTGATTTCCATTCCATTCCATTCCATTCCATTCCATTCCATTCCATTCCATTCCATTCCACTCCATTCCATTCCGTTCTATTCGGGTTGATTCCATTTCATTCCATTCCATTCCATTCCATTCCATTCCATTCCATTCCATTCCATTCCATTCCATTCTATTCCATTCCGTTCTACTCGGCTTGAATCCATTGAGTTCCGTTCCGTTCCGTTCCGTCCCGACACGTCCCTTCCCGTCCCGTCCCGTCCCGTCCCATCCCGTCCCGTCCCGTCCCGTGCCGTTGTACTCGGGTTGATTCCATTCCACTCCGTTCCGTTCATTTCCGTTCCGTTCCATTCAGTTCCACGCGGGTTGATTCAATTCCATTCTATTCTATTCCATTCCATTCCATTCCACTCCATTCCATTCCATTCTACTCGGGTTGATTCCATGCCGTTCCGTTCCGTTCCATTGCGTCCCATCCCGACGCGTCCCGTCCCGTCCCGTCCCGTCAAATTACGTTCCGTTCTGATCGGGTTGATTCCGTTCCATTCCGTTTCGTTCCTTTCCGTTCCGTTCCATTCCGTTACACGCGGGTTGATTCAATTCCATTCTATTACATTGAATTCCATTCCATTCCATTCCATTCCATTCTACTCGGATTGATTGCATTCCATTCCATTCCATTCCAGTCCATTCCAATCCATTCCATTCTACTCGGGTTGATTCCATTCCATTCCATTCCATTCCATTCCATTCCATTCCATTCCATTCCACTCGGGCTCATTCCATTCCATTCCATTCCATTCCATTCCATTCCATTCCATTCCATTCCATTCCATTCCATTCCGTTCTACTCGGGTTGATTTCCATTCCATTCCATTCCATTCCATTCCACTCCATTCCATTCCATTCCATTCCATTCCATTCCATTCCATTCCATTCCATTCCATTCCATTCCGTTCCATTCCATTCCTTTCCATTTATTCCATTCCGTTCTACTCGGGTTGATTCCATTGAGTTTGGTTACGTTCCATTCCGTCCCATCCCGTCCCGTCCCGTCCCGTTCCGTTTTACTCGGGTTGATTCCTTTGCATTCCGTTCCGCTCATTTCCATTCCGTTCCATTCCATTCCACGTGGGTTGGTTCAATTCCATTCTATTCTATTCTATTCCTTTCCATTCCATTCCATTCTACTCGGGTTGATTCCATGCCGTTCCATTCCGTTCCATTCCGTCCCATCCCGACCCGTCCCATCCCGTCCC
Organism: Gorilla gorilla gorilla; assembly: GCF_029281585.2. Classification (NCBI taxonomy): domain Eukaryota; kingdom Metazoa; phylum Chordata; class Mammalia; order Primates; family Hominidae; genus Gorilla; species Gorilla gorilla. The sequence continues at coordinate 9,200,851 of NC_073241.2, forward strand.
GTCCCGTCCCATCCCGTTCCGTTCCACATGGGTTGATTCAATTCCTTTCGGTTACATTGAATTCCATTCCATTCCATTCCATTCCATTCCATTCCATTCCATTCCATTCCATTCCATTCCTTTCCATTCCAATCCATTCCATTCTACTCGGGTTGATTCCATTCCATTCCAATTCATTCCATTCCATTCCATTCCATTCCATTCCATTCCATTCCATTCAGTTTCATTCCATTCCATTCCATTCCCATCCATTCCTTTCCATTCCATTCCATTCCATTCTATTCCATCACATTCTACTACATTGAATTCCATTCCATTCCATTCTATTCCATTCCATTCCATTCCTTTCCATTCCATTTAGTTCTACTCGGGATCATTCCATTCCATTCCATTCCATTCCATTCCATTCCATTCCATTCCATTCCATTGCATTCCATTCCATTCCATTCCATTACTTTCCATTCCATTCCATTCCAATCCATTCCATTCTACTCGGGTTGACTCCATTCCATTCCATTCCATTCCATTCCATTCCATTCCATTCCATTCCATTATATTCCATTCTATTCCATTCGATTCTGTTCGATTCCATTCCATTCCATTCCATTCCATTCCATTCCATTCCATTCCATTCCATTCCATTCCAATCCATTCCATTCTACTCGGGTTGATTCCATTCCATTCCATTCCATTCCATTCCATTCCATTCCATTCCATTCCATTCCATTCCATTCCATTCCATTCCTTTCCATTCCAACCCATTCCGTTCTACTCGGGTTGATTCCATTCCATTCCATTCCATTCCATTCCATTCCAATCCATTCCATTCTACTCGGGTTGATTCCATTCCATTCCATTCCATTCCAATCCATTCCATTCCATTCCATTCCATTCCATTCCATTCCATTCCATTCCATTCCATTCCATTCCATTCCTTTCTATTCCATTCCATTCCATTCCATTCCATTCCATTCCATTCCATTCCATTCCATTCCATTCCATTCCATTCCATTCCATTCCACTCTATTCCATTCCGTTCTACTCGGCTTGAATCCATTGAGTTCCGTTCCGTTCCGTTCCGTCCCGACACGTCCCGTCCCGTTCCGTCCCATCCCGTCCCGTCCCGTCCCGTCCCGTGCCGTTGTACTCGGGTTGATTCCATTCCACTCCGTTCCGTTCCTTTCCGTTCCCTTCCATTCAGTTCCACGCGGGTTGATTTAATTCCATTCTATTCTATTCCATTCCATTCCATTCCATTCCATTCCATTCCATTTTACTCGGGTTGATTCCATGCCGTTCCGTTCCGTTCCATTCTGTCCCATCCCGACGCGTCCCGTGCCGTCCCGTCCCATTCCATTCCATTCTGATCGGGTTGATTCCGTTCCATTCCGTTCCGTACCTTTCCGTTCCATTCCATTCCGTTACACGCGGGTTGATTCAATTCCATTCTATTACATTGAATTCCATTCCATTCCATTCCATTCCATTCTACTCGGATTGATTGCATTCCATTCCATTCCATTCCAGTCCATTCCAATCCATTCCATTCTACTCGGGTTGATTCCATTCCATTCCATTCCATTCCATTCCATTCCATTCCATTCCATTCCATTCCATTCCGTTCTTCTTGGGTTGATTCCATTCCATTCCATTCCATTCCATTCCATTTCTTTCGATTCCATTCGATTCCATTCCATTCCACTCCATTCCAATCCATTGCATTCTACTCAGGTTGATTCCATTAAATTCCATTCCATTCCATTCCATTCCATTCCATTCCATTCCATTCGATTCCACTCGATTCCATTCCATTCCTTTCCATTCCATTCCAATCCATTCCATTCTATTCGGGTGGATTCCATTCCATTCCATTCCATTCCATTCCATTCCATTCCATTCCATTCCATTCCATTCGATTCCATTCCATTCCATTCCATTCCATTCCCTTCCATTCCATTCCATTCCATTCCATTCCGTTCTAGTCGGGTTGATTCCATTCCATTCCATTGCATTCCATTCCATTCCATTCCATTCCATTCCATTCCATTCCATTCCATTCCATTCCATTCCATTCCATTCTATTCCACTCCATTCTACTCCATTGAATTCCATTCCATTCCATTCCATTCCATTCCATTCCATTCCATTCCTTTCCAATCCATTTAGTTCTACTCGGGTTGATTCCATTCCATTCCATTCCATTCCATTCCATTCCATTCCATTCCATTCCATTCCATTCCATTACTTTCCATTCCATTCCATTCCAATCCATTCTATTCTACTCGGGTTGACTCCATTCCATTCCATTCCACTCCATTCCATTCCGTTATATTCCATTCTATTCCATTCGATTCCGTTCGATTCCATTCCATTCCATTCCATTCCATTCCATTCCATTCCATTCCATTCCATTCCATACCATTCGATTCCCTTCCATTCCATTCCATTCCATTCCATTCCATTCCAATCCATTCCATTCTACTCGGGTTGATTCCATTCCATTCCATTCCATTCCAATCCATTCCATTCCATTCCATTCCATTCCATTCCATTCCATTCCATTCCTTTCTATTCCATTCCATTCCATTCCATTCCATTCCATTCCATTCCATTCCATTCCGTTCTACTCGGGTTGATTCCACTCCATTCCATTCCCTTCCATTCCATTCCATTCCATTCCATTCCATTCCATTCCATTCCATTCCATTCCATTCCATTCCATTCCTTTCCATTCCAACCCATTCCTTTCTACTCGGGTTGATTCCATTCCATTCCATTCCATTCCATTCCATTCCATTCCATTCCATTCCATTCCATTCCATTCCATTCCATTCGATTCCATTCCATTCCATTCCATTCCATTTCATTCCAAACCGTTCCATTCTGCTCGGATTCATCATTCCATTCCAATATATTCCATTCCATTCCATTCCATTCCATTCCATTCCATTCCATTCCATTCCATTCCATTCCATTCCATTCCATTCCATTCCATTCCATTCGATTCCATTCCATTCCATTCCATTCCATTTCATTCCAAACCGTTCCATTCTGCTCGGATTCATCATTCCATTCCATTACATTCCATTCCATTCCACTCGGGTTCATTCCATTCCATTCCATTCCATTCCATTCCATTCCATTCCATTCCATTCCATTCCGTTCTACTCAGGTTGATTTCCATTCCATTCCATTCCATTCCATTCCATTCCATTCCATTCCATTCCATTCCATTCCATTCCATTCCATTCTATTCCATTCCGTTCTACTCGGCTTGAATCCATTGAGTTCCGTTCCGTTCCGTTCCGTCCCGACACGTCCCGTTCCGTCCCGTCCCGTCCCGTCCCGTCCCGTCCCGTGCCGTTGTACTCGGGTTGATTCCATTCCACTCCGTTCCGTTCCTTTCCGTTCCCTTCCATTCAGTTCCACGCGGGTTGATTCAATTCCATTCTATTCTATTCCATTCCATTCCATTCCATTCCATTCCATTCCATTCCATTCCATTCCATTCCATTCAATTTTACTCGGGTTGATTCCATGCCGTTCCGTTCCGTTCCATTCTGTCCCATCCCGACGCGTCCCGTCCCGTCCCGTCCCATTCCGTTCCGTGCTGATCGGGTTGATTCCGTTCCATTTCGTTCCGTTCCTTTCCGTTCCATTCCATTCCGTTACACGCGGGTTGATTCAATTCCATTCTATTACATTGAATTCCATTCCATTCCATTCCATTCCATTCTACTCGGATTGATTGCATTCCATTCCATTCCATTCCAGTCCATTCCAATCCATTCCATTCTACTTGGGTTGATTCCATTCCATTCCATTCCATTTCATTCCATTCCATTCCATTCCATTCCATTCCATTGCGTTCCATTCGATTCGATTCCATTCCATTCCATTCCATTCCATTCCAATCCATTCCATTCTACTTGGGTTCATTCCATTCCATTCCATTGAATTTCATTCGATTCCATTCGATTCCATTCCATTCCATTCCATTCCATTCTGTTCTACTCGGGTTGATTCCACTCCATTCCATTCCATTCCATTCCATTCTATTCCATTCCATTCAATTCGATTCCATTCTATTCCATTCGATTCCATTCCATTTCATTTTATTCCAATCCATTCCATTCCATTCTATTCCATTGAATTCCATTCCATTCCATTCCATTCCATCCAACTCCATTCCTTTCCATTCCAATCCATTCCATTCTACTCGGGTTGATTCCATTCCATTCCATTCCATTCCATTCCATTCGATTCCATTCCATTCCATTCGATTCCATTCCATTCCATTCCATTCCATTCCATTCCATTCCATTCCATTCCATTCCATTCCATTGCATTCCATTCGATTCCATTTGATTCCATTCCATTCGATTCCATTCGATATCATTCGATTCCATTCCATCCCATTCAATTCCATTCCATTCCATTCCGTTCTACTCGGGTTGATTCCATTCCATTCCGTTTCATTCCATTCCATTCCATTCCATTCCATTCCATTCCGTTCTAATCGGTTTGATTCCACCCCATTCCATTCCATTCCATTCCATTCCATTCCATTCCATTCCATTCCATTCCATTCCATTCCATTCCCTTGCATTCCAACCCATTCCGTTCTACTCGGGTTGATTCCATTCCATTCCATTCCATTCCATTCCATTCCATTCCATTCCATTCCATTCCATTCCATTCCATTCCATTCCATTCCATTCGATTCCATTCCATTCCATTCCATTCCATTTCATTCCAAACCATTCCATTCTACTCGGGTTCATCATTCCATTCCATTCCATTCCATTCCATTCCACTCGGGTTCTTTCCATTCCATTCCATTCCATTCCATTCCATTCCATTCCATTCCATTCCATTCCGTTCTAATCATGTTGATTTCCATTCCATTCCATTCCATTCCATTTCATTCCATTCCATTCCACTCCATTCCATTCCGTTCTATTCGGGTTGATTCCATTCCATTCCATTCCATTCCATTCCATTCCATTCCATTCCATTCCATTCCATTCTATTCCATTCCGTTCTACTCGGCTTGAATCCATTGATTTCCGTTCCGTTCCGTTCCGTCCCGACACGTCCCGTCCCGTCCCGTCCCGTCCCGTCCCATCCCGTCCCGTCCCGTCCCGTGCCGTTGTACTCGGGTTGATTCCATTCCACTCCGTTCCGTTCATTTCCGTTCCGTTCCATTCAGTTCCACGCGGGTTGATTCAATTCCATTCTATTCTATTCCATTCCATTCCATTCCATTCCATTCCATTCTACTCGGGTTCATTCCATGCCGTTCCGTTCCGTTCCATTGCGTCCCATCCCGACGCGTCCCGTCCCGTCCCGTCCCGTCAAATTACGTTCCGTTCTGATCGGGTTGATTCCGTTCCATTCCGTTCCGTTCCTTTCCGTTCCGTTCCATTCCGTTACACGCGGGTTGATTCAATTCCATTCTATTACATTGAATTCCATTCCATTCCATTCCATTCCATTCTACTCGGATTGATTGCATTCCATTCCATTCCATTCCAGTCCATTCCAATCCATTCCATTCTACTCGGGTTGATTCCATTCCATTCCATTCCATTCCATTCCATTCCATTCCATTCCATTCCATTCCATTCCACTCGGGCCCATTCCATTCCATTCCATTCCATTCCATTCCATTCCATTCCATTCCATTCCATTCCATTCCATTCCGTTCTACTCGGGTTGATTTCCATTCCATTCCATTCCATTCCACTCCACTCCATTCCATTCCATTCCATTCCATTCCATTCCATTCCATTCCATTCCATTCCATTCCTTTCCATTTATTCCATTCCGTTCTACTCGGGTTGATTCCATTGAGTTTGGTTACGTTCCGTTCCGTCCCATCCCGTCCCGTCCCGTCCCGATCCGTTTTACTAGGGTTGATTCCTTTGCATTCCGTTCCGCTCGTTTCCATTCCGTTCCATTCCATTCCACGCGGGTTGGTTCAATTCCATTCTATTCTATTCTATTCCTTTCCATTCCATTCCATTCTAGTCGGGTTGATTCCATGCCGTTCCATTCCGTTCCATTCCGTCCCATCCCGACCCTTCCCATCCCGTCCCGTCCCGTCCCATCGCGTTCCGTTCCACATGGGTTGATTCAATTCCTTTCGGTTACATTGAATTCCATTCCATTCCATTCCATTCCATTCCATTCCATTCCATTCCATTCCTTTCCATTCCAATCCATTCCATTCTACTCGGGTTGATTCCATTCCATTCCAATTCATTCCATTCCATTCCATTCCATTCCATTCCATTCCATTCCATTCAGTTTCATTCCATTCCATTCCATTCCAATCCATTCCTTTCCATTCCATTCCATTCCATTCCATTCCATTCTATTCCATCACATTCTATTACATTGAATTCCATTCCATTCCATTCAATTCCATTCCATTCCATTCCTTTCCATTCCATTTAGTTCTACTCGGGTTCATTCCATTCCATTCCATTCCATTGCATTCCATTCCATTGCATTCCATTCCATTCCATTCCATTACTTTCCATTCCATTCCATTCCAATCCATTCCATTCTACTCGGGTTGACTCCATTCCATTCCATTCCATTCCATTCCATTCCATTCCATTCCATTCCATTATATTCCATTCTATTCCATTCGATTCCGTTCGATTCCATTCCATTCCATTCCATTCCATTCCATTCCATTCCATTCCATTCCATTCCATTCGATTCCATTCCATTCCATTCGATTCCATTCCATTCCATTCCATTCCATTCCATTCCATTCCATTCCATTCCAATCCATTCCATTCTACTCGGGTTGATTCCATTCCATTCCATTCCATTCCATTCCATTCCATTCCATTCCATTCCATTCCATTCCTTTCCATTCCAACCCATTCCGTTCTACTCGGGTTGATTCCATTCCATTCCATTCCATTCCATTCCATTCCATTCCAATCCATTCCATTCTACTCGGGTTGATTCCATTCCATTCCATTCCATTCCAATCCATTCCATTCCATTCCATTCCATTCCATTCCATTCCATTCCATTCCATTCCATTCCATTCCATTCCTTTCTATTCCATTCCATTCCATTCCATTCCATTCCATTCCATTCCATTCCATTCCATTCCATTCCATTCCATTTTACTCGGGTTGATTCCATGCCGTTCCGTTCCGTTCCATTCTGTCCCATCCCGACGCGTCCCGTCCCGTCCCGTCCCATTCCATTCCATTCTGATCGGGTTGATTCCGTTCCATTCCGTTCCGTTCCTTTCCGTTCCATTCCATTCCGTTACACGCGGGTTGATTCAATTCCATTCTATTACATTGAATTCCATTCCATTCCATTCCATTCCATTCTACTCGGATTGATTGCATTCCATTCCATTCCATTCCAGTCCATTCCAATCCATTCCATTCTACTCGGGTTGATTCCTTTCCATTCCATTCCATTCCATACCATTCCATTCCATTCCATTCCATTCCATTCCATTCCATTCCATTCCGTTCTTCTTGGGTTGATTCCATTCCATTCCATTCCATTCCATTCCATTTCTTTCGATTCCATTCGATTCCATTCCATTCCACTCCATTCCAATCCATTGCATTCTACTCAGGTTGATTCCATTAAATTCCATTCCATTCCATTCCATTCCATTCCATTCCATTCCATTCGATTCCATTCGATTCCATTCCATTCCTTTCCATTCCATTCCAATCCATTCCATTCTATTCGGGTGGATTCCATTCCATTCCATTCCATTCCATTCCATTCCATTCCATTCCATTCCATTCCATTCCATTCCATTCCATTCCATTCCATTCCATTCGATTCCATTCCATTCCATTCCATTCCATTCCCTTCCATTCCATTCCATTCCATTCCATTCCGTTCTAGTCGGGTTGATTCCATTCCACTCCATTGCATTCCATTCCATTCCATTCCATTCCATTCCATTCCATTCCATTCCATTCCATTCCATTCCATTCCATTCTATTCCACTCCATTCTACTCCATTGAATTCCATTCCATTCCATTCCATTCCATTCCATTCCATTCCTTTCCAATCCATTTAGTTCTACTCGGGTTGATTCCATTCCATTCCATTCCATTCCATTCCATTCCATTCCATTCCATTCCATTACATTCCATTCCATTCCATTCCATTACTTTCCATTCCATTCCATTCCAATCCATTCTATTCTACTCGGGTTGACTCCATTCCATTCCATTCCACTCCATTCCATTCCGTTATATTCCATTCTATTCCATTCGATTCCATTCGATTCCATTCCATTCCATTCCATTCCATTCCATTCCATTCCATTCGATTCCATTCCATACCATTCGATTCCCTTCCTTTCCATTCCATTCCATTCCATTCCAATCCATTCCATTCTACTCGGATTGATTCCATTCCATTCCATTCCATTCCAATCCATTCCATTCCATTCCATTCCATTCCATTCAATTCCATTCCATTCCATTCCTTTCTATTCCATTCCATTCCATTCCATTCCATTCCATTCCATTCCATTCCATTCCGTTCTACTCGGGTTGATTCCACTCCATTCCATTCCCTTCCATTCCATTCCATTCCATTCCATTCCATTCATTTCCATTCCAACCCATTCCTTTCTACTCGGGTTGATTCCATTCCATTCCATTCCATTCCATTCCATTCCATTCCATTCCATTCCATTCCATTCCATTCCATTCCATTCCATTCCATTCCATTCCATTCCATTCGATTCCATTCCATTCCATTCCATTCCATTTCATTCCAAACCGTTCCATTCTGCTCGGATTCATCATTCCATTCCATTACATTCCATTCCATTCCACTCGGGTTCATTCCATTCCATTCCATTCCATTCCATTCCATTCCATTCCATTCCATTCCATTCCATTCCGTTCTACTCAGGTTGATTTCCATTCCATTCCATTCCATTCCATTCCATTCCATTCCATTCCATTCCATTCCATTCCATTCCATTCCATTCTATTCCATTCCGTTCTACTCGGCTTGAATCCATTGAGTTCCGTTCCTTTCCGTTCCGTCCCGACACGTCCCGTCCCGTCCCGTCCCGTCCCGTCCCATCCCGTCCCGTCCCGTCCCGTGCCGTTGTACTCGGGTTGATTCCATTCCACTCCGTTCCGTTCATTTCCGTTCCGTTCCATTCAGTTCCACGCCGGTTGATTCAATTCCATTCTATTCTATTCCATTCCATTCCATTCCATTCCATTCCATTCCATTCCATTCCATTCCATTCCATTCCATTCCATTCAATTTTACTCGGGTTGATTCCATGCCGTTCCGTTCCGTTCCATTCTGTCCCATCCCGACGCGTCCCGTCCCGTCCCGTCCCATTCCGTTCCGTGCTGATCGGGTTGATTCCGTTCCATTTCGTTCCGTTCCTTTCCGTTCCATTCCATTCCGTTACACGCGGGTTGATTCAATTCCATTCTATTACATTGAATTCCATTCCATTCCATTCCATTCCATTCTACTCGGATTGATTGCATTCCATTCCATTCCATTCCAGTCCATTCCAATCCATTCCATTCTACTTGGGTTGATTCCATTCCATTCCATTCCATTTCATTCCATTCCATTCCATTCCATTCCATTCCATTGCGTTCCATTCGATTCGATTCCATTCCATTCCATTCCATTCCATTCCAATCCATTCCATTCTACTTGGGTTCATTCCATTCCATTCCATTGAATTTCATTCGATTCCATTCGATTCCATTCCATTCCATTCCATTCCATTCTGTTCTACTCGGGTTGATTCCACTCCATTCCATTCCATTCCATTCCATTCTATTCCATTCCATTCAATTCGATTCCATTCTATTCCATTCGATTCCATTCCATTCCATTTCATTTTATTCCAATCCATTCCATTCCATTCTATTCCATTGAATTCCATTCCATTCCATTCCATTCCATCCAATTCCATTCCTTTCCATTCCAATCCATTCCATTCTACTCGGGTTGATTCCATTCCATTCCATTCCATTCCATTCCATTCCATTCCATTCCATTCGATTCCATTCCATTCCATTCCATTCCATTCCATTCCATTCCATTCCATTCCATTCCATTGCATTCCATTCGATTCCATTCGATTCCATTCCATTCGATTCCATTCGATATCATTCGATTCCATTCCATCCCATTCAATTCCATTCCATTCCATTCCGTTCTACTCGGGTTGATTCCATTCCATTCCGTTTCATTCCATTCCATTCCATTCCATTCCATTCCATTCCGTTCTAATCGGTTTGATTCCACCCCATTCCATTCCATTCCATTCCATTCCATTCCATTCCATTCCATTCCATTCCATTCCCTTGCATTCCAACCCATTCCGTTCTACTCGGGTTGATTCCATTCCATTCCATTCCATTCCATTCCATTCCATTCCATTCCATTCCATTCCATTCCATTCCATTCCATTCGATTCCATTCCATTCCATTCCATTCCATTTCATTCCAAACCATTCCATTCTACTCGGGTTCATCATTCCATTCCATTCCATTCCATTCCATTCCACTCGGGTTCTTTCCATTCCATTCCATTCCATTCCATTCCATTCCATTCCATTCCATTCCATTCCGTTCTAATCATGTTGATTTCCATTCCATTCCATTCCATTCCATTCCATTCCATTCCATTCCATTCCACTCCATTCCATTCCGTTCTATTCGGGTTGATTCCATTCCATTCCATTCCATTCCATTCCATTCCATTCCATTCCATTCCATTCCATTCCATTCCATTCTATTCCATTCCGTTCTACTCGGCTTGAATCCATTGATTTCCGTTCCGTTCCGTTCCGTCCCGACACGTCCCGTCCCGTCCCGTCCCGTCCCGTCCCATCCCGTCCCGTCCCGTCCCGTGCCGTTGTACTCGGGTTGATTCCATTCCACTCCGTTCCGTTCATTTCCGTTCCGTTCCATTCAGTTCCACGCGGGTTGATTCAATTCCATTCTATTCCATTCCATTCCATTCCATTCCATTCCTTTCCATTCTACTCGGGTTCATTCCATGCCGTTCCGTTCCGTTCCATTGCGTCCCATCCCGACGCGTCCCGTCCCGTCCCGTCCCGTCAAATTACGTTCCGTTCTGATCGGGTTGATTCCGTTCCATTCCGTTCCGTTCCTTTCCGTTCCGTTCCATTCCGTTACACGCGGGTTGATTCAATTCCATTCTATTACATTGAATTCCATTCCATTCCATTCCATTCCATTCTACTCGGATTGATTGCATTCCATTCCATTCCATTCCAGTCCATTCCAATCCATTCCATTCTACTCGGGTTGATTCCATTCCATTCCATTCCATTCCATTCCATTCCATTCCATTCCATTCCATTCCACTCGGGCCCATTCCATTCCATTCCATTCCATTCCATTCCATTCCATTCCATTCCATTCCATTCCATTCCATTCCATTCCATTCCGTTCTACTCGGGTTGATTTCCATTCCATTCCATTCCATTCCATTCCACTCCATTCCATTCCATTCCATTCCATTCCATTCCATTCCATTCGATTCCATTCCTTTCCATTTATTCCATTCCGTTCTACTCGGGTTGATTCCATTGAGTTTGGTTACGTTCCGTTCCGTCCCATCCCGTCCCGTCCCGTCCCGATCCGTTTTACTAGGGTTGATTCCTTTGCATTCCGTTCCGCTCGTTTCCATTCCGTTCCATTCCATTCCACGCGGGTTGGTTCAATTCCATTCTATTCTATTCTATTCCTTTCCATTCCATTCCATTCTAGTCGGGTTGATTCCATGCCGTTCCATTCCGTTCCATTCCGTCCCATTCCGACCCGTCCCATCCCGTCCCGTCCCGTCCCATCCCGTTCCGTTCCACATGGGTTGATTCAATTCCTTTCGGTTACATTGAATTCCATTCCATTCCATTCCATTCCATTCCATTCCATTCCATTCCTTTCCATTCCAATCCATTCCATTCTACTCGGGTTGATTCCATTCCATTCCAATTCATTCCATTCCATTCCATTCCATTCCATTCCATTCCATTCCATTCCATTCAGTTTCATTCCATTCCATTCCATTCCAATCCATTCCTTTCCATTCCATTCCATTCCATTCCATTCCATTCTATTCCATCACATTCTATTACATTGAATTCCATTCCATTCCATTCAATTCCATTCCATTCCATTCCTTTCCATTCCATTTAGTTCTACTCGGGTTCATTGCATTCCATTCCATTCCATTCCATTCCATTCCATTCCATTCCATTGCATTCCATTCCATTCCATTCCATTACTTTCCATTCCATTCCATTCCAATCCATTCCATTCTACTCGGGTTGACTCCATTCCATTCCATTCCATTCCATTCCATTCCATTCCATTCCATTCCATTATATTCCATTCTATTCCATTCGATTCCGTTCGATTCCATTCCATTCCATTCCATTCCATTCCATTCCATTCCATTCCATTCCATTCGATTCCATTCCATTCCATTCGATTCCATTCCATTCCATTCCATTCCATTCCATTCCATTCCATTCCAATCCATTCCATTCTACTCGGGTTGATTCCATTCCATTCCATTCCATTCCATTCCATTCCATTCCATTCCATTCCATTCCATTCCTTTCCATTCCAACCCATTCCGTTCTACTCGGGTTGATTCCATTCCATTCCATTCCATTCCATTCCATTCCATTCCATTCCAATCCATTCCATTCCATTCCATTCCATTCCATTGCGTTCCATTCGATTCGATTCGATTCCATTCCATTCCATTCCATTCCAATCCATTCCATTCTACTTGGGTTGATTCCATTCCATTCCATTCCATTCGATTCCATTCCATTCCATTCCATTCCATTCCATTCCATTCCATTCCATTCCATTCCATTCCATTCTGTACTACTCGGGTTGATTCCACTCCATTCCATTCCATTCCATTCCATTCTATTCCATTCCATTCCATTCGATTCCATTCTATTCCATTCGATTCCATTCCATTCCATTTCATTTTATTCCATTCCATTCCATTCCATTCTATTCCATTGAATTCCATTCCATTCCATTCCATTCCATTCAATTCCATTCCATTCCATTCCTTTCCATTCCAATCTATTCCATTCTACTCGGGTTGATTCCATTCCATTCCATTCCATTCCATTCCAATCGATTCGATTCCATTCCATTCCATTCCTTTCTACTCGGGTTGATTCCATTCTATTCCATTCCATTCCGTTCGATTCCATTCGATTCCATTCGATTCCATTCCATTCCATTCCATTCCCTTCCATTCCATTCTATTCCATTGAATTCCATTCCATTCCATTGCATTCCATTCCATTCCATTCCATTCCATTCCATTCCATTCCATTCCATTCCATTCCATTCCATTCCATTCCATTCCATGCCATTCCATTCCAATACATTCCATTCTACTCTGGTTGATTCCATTCCATTCCATTCCATTCCATTCCATTCGTCTCCATTCGATTCCATTCGATTCCATTCCATTCTATTCCATTGAATTCCATTGAATTCCATTCCATTCCATTCCATTCCATTCCATTCCATTCCATTCCATTCCTTTCCGTTCTACTCGGGTTGATTCCATTCCATTCCATTCCATTCCATTCCATTCCATTCCATTCCATTCCATTCCATTCCACTCCATTCCATTCGATTCCATTCGATTCCATTCCATTCCATTCCATTACATTCCAATCCATTCCATTCTACTCGGGTTGATTCCATTCCATTCCATTCCACTCCATTCCATTCCATTCCATTCCATTGCATTGCATTCCATTCGATTCCATTCGACTCCATTCCATTCGATTCCATTCGAGATCATTCGATTCCATTCCATCCCATTCCATTCCATTCCATTCCATTCCGTTCTACTCGGGTTGATTCCATTCCATTCCATTTCATTCCATTCCATTCCATTCCATTCCATTCCATTCCATTCCATTCCATTCCATTCCGTTCTACTCGGGTTGATTCCACTCCATTCCATTCCATTCCATTCCATTCCATTCCATTCCATTCCATTCCATTCCATTCCATTCCAATCCATTCCATTCTACTCGGGTTGATTCCATTCCATTCCATTCCATTCCATTCCATTCCATTCCATTCCATTCCATTCCATTCCACTCGATTCCATTCCATTCTTTCCATTCCATTCCAATCCATTCCATTCTACTCCGGTGGATTCCATTCCATTCCATTCCATTCCATTCCATTCCATTCCATTCCATTCCATTCGATTCCATTCCATTCCATTCCATTCCATTCCATTCCATTCCATTCCATTCCATTCCGTTCTAGTCAGGTTGATTCCATTCTATTCCATTCCATTACATTACATTCCATTCCATTCCATTCCATTCCATTCCATTTCATTCCATTCTATTCCACTCCATTCTACTCCATTGAATTCCATTCCATTCCATTCTATTCCATTCCATTCCATTCCTTTCCATTCCATTTAGTTCTACTCGGGTTGATTCCATTCCATTCCATTCCATTCCATTCCATTCCATTCTATTCCATTCCATTCCATTCCATTCCATTGCATTCCATTCCATTCCATTCGATTCCATTCCATTCCATTCCATTCCATTCCATTCCATTCCATTCCATTCAATTCCATTCCATTCCATTCCATTCCGTTCCACTCGGGTTGATTCCATTCTATTCCATTCCATTCCATTCGATTCCATTCGATATCATTCGATTCCATTCCATCCCATTCCATTCCATTCCATTCCATTCCGTTCTTCTTTTGTTGATTCCATTCCATTCCATTTCATTCCATTCCATTCCATTCCACTCGATTCCATTCCATTCTTTCCATTCCATTCCAATCCATTCCATTCTACTCGGGTGGATTACATTCCATTCCATTCCATTCCATTCCATTGCATTCCATTCCATTCCATTCCATTCCATTCCATTCTATTCCACTCCATTCTACTCCATTGAATTCCATTCCATTCCATATTATTCCATTCCATTCCATTCCTTTCCATTCCATTTAGTTCTACTCGGGTTGATTCCATTCCATTCCATTCCATTCCATTCCATTCCATTCCATTCCATTCCATTCCATTCCATTCCATTCCATTCCATTCCGTTCCACTCGGGTTGATTCCATTCTATTCCATTCCATTCCATTCCATTCCATTCCATTCCATTCCATTTCATTCCATTCCATTCCATTCCATTTCTTTCGATTCCATTCGATTCCATTCCATTCCATTCCATTCCAATCCATTGCATTCTACTCAGGTTGATTCCATTCCATTCCATTCCATTCCATTCCATTCCATTCCATTCCATTCCATTCTATTCCATTCCATTCTACTCCATTGAATTCCATTCCATTCCATTCCATTCCATTCCATTCCTTTCCAATCCATTTAGTTCTACTCGGGTTGATTCCATTCCATTCCATTCCATTCCATTCCATTCCATTCCATTCCATTCCATTCCATTCCATTCCATTCCATTCCATTACTTTCCATTCCATTCCATTCCATTCCATTCTATTCTACTCGGGTTGACTCCATTCCATTCCATTCCACTCCATTCCATTCCGTTATATTCCATTCTATTCCATTCGATTCCGTTCGATTCCATTCCATTCCATTCCATTCCATTCGATTCCATTCCATTCCATTCGATTCCCTTCCATTCCATTCCATTCCATTCCATTCCATTCCATTCCATTCCATTCCATTCCGTTCTAGTCGGGTTGATTCCATTCTATTCCATTCCATTCCATTCCATTGCATTCCATTCCATTCCATTCTATTCCACTGCATTCTACTCCATTGAATTCCATTCCATTCCATATTATTCCATTCCATTCCATTCCTTTCCATTCCATTTAGTTCTACTCGGGTTGATTCCATTCCATTCCATTCCATTCCATTCCATTCCATTCCATTCCATTCCATTCCATTCCATTCCATTCCATTCCATTCCATTCCATTCCGTTCCACTCGGGTTGATTCCATTCTATTCCATTCCATTCCATTCGATTCCATTCGATATCATTCGATTCCATTCCATCCCATTCCATTCCATTCCATTCCATTCCCTTCTTCTTGGGTTGAGTCCATTCCATTCCATTTCATTCCATTCCATTCCATTCCATTTCTTTCGATTCCATTCGATTCCATTCCATTCCATTCCATTCCAATCCATTGCATTCTACTCAGGTTGATTCCATTCCATTCCATTCCATTCCATTCCATTCCATTCCTTTCCATTCCATTTAGTTCTACTCGGGTTCATTGCATTCCATTCCATTCCATTCCATTCCATTCCATTCCATTCCATTGCATTCCATTCCATTCCATTCCATTACTTTCCATTCCATTCCATTCCAATCCATTCCATTCTACTCGGGTTGACTCCATTCCATTCCATTCCATTCCATTCCATTCCATTCCATTCCATTCCATTATATTCCATTCTATTCCATTCGATTCCGTTCGATTCCATTCCATTCCATTCCATTCCATTCCATTCCATTCCATTCCATTCCATTCCATTCCATTCCATTCGATTCCATTCCATTCCATTCCATTCCATTCCATTCCATTCCATTCCATTCCAATCCATTCCATTCTACTCGGGTTGATTCCATTCCATTCCATTCCATTCCATTCCATTCCATTCCATTCCATTCCATTCCATTCCATTCCTTTCCATTCCAACCCATTCCGTTCTACTCGGGTTGATTCCATTCCATTCCATTCCATTCCATTCCATTCCATTCCAATCCATTCCATTCCATTCCATTCCATTCCATTGCGTTCCATTCGATTCGATTCGATTCCATTCCATTCCATTCCATTCCAATCCATTCCATTCTACTTGGGTTGATTCCATTCCATTCCATTCCATTCGATTCCATTCCATTCCATTCCATTCCATTCCATTCCATTCCATTCCATTCCATTCTGTACTACTCGGGTTGATTCCACTCCATTCCATTCCATTCCATTCCATTCTATTCCATTCCATTCCATTCGATTCCATTCTATTCCATTCGATTCCATTCCATTCCATTTCATTTTATTCCATTCCATTCCATTCCATTCTATTCCATTGAATTCCATTCCATTCCATTCCATTCCATTCAATTCCATTCCATTCCATTCCTTTCCATTCCAATCTATTCCATTCTACTCGGGTTGATTCCATTCCATTCCATTCCATTCCATTCCAATCGATTCGATTCCATTCCATTCCATTCCTTTCTACTCGGGTTGATTCCATTCTATTCCATTCCATTCCGTTCGATTCCATTCGATTCCATTCGATTCCATTCCATTCCATTCCATTCCCTTCCATTCCATTCTATTCCATTGAATTCCATTCCATTCCATTGCATTCCATTCCATTCCATTCCATTCCATTCCGTTTTACTCTGATTGACTCCATTCCATTCCATTCCATTCCATTCCATTCCATTCCATTCCATTCGATTCCATTCCATTCCATTCCATTCCATGCCATTCCATTCCAATACATTCCATTCTACTCTGGTTGATTCCATTCCATTCCATTCCATTCCATTCCATTCGTCTCCATTCGATTCCATTCGATTCCATTCCATTCTATTCCATTGAATTCCATTGAATTCCATTCCATTCCATTCCATTCCATTCCATTCCATTCCATTCCATTCCTTTCCGTTCTACTCGGGTTGATTCCATTCCATTCCATTCCATTCCATTCCATTCCATTCCATTCCATTCCATTCCATTCCATTCCACTCCATTCCATTCGATTCCATTCGATTCCATTCCATTCCATTCCATTACATTCCAATCCATTCCATTCTACTCGGGTTGATTCCATTCCATTCCATTCCACTCCATTCCATTCCATTCCATTCCATTGCATTGCATTCCATTCGATTCCATTCGACTCCATTCCATTCGATTCCATTCGAGATCATTCGATTCCATTCCATCCCATTCCATTCCATTCCATTCCATTCCGTTCTACTCGGGTTGATTCCATTCCATTCCATTTCATTCCATTCCATTCCATTCCATTCCATTCCATTCCATTCCATTCCGTTCTACTCGGGTTGATTCCACTCCATTCCATTCCATTCCATTCCATTCCATTCCATTCCATTCCATTCCATTCCATTCCATTCCATTCCAATCCATTCCATTCTACTCGGGTTGATTCCATTCCATTCCATTCCATTCCATTCCATTCCATTCCATTCCATTCCATTCCATTCCACTCGATTCCATTCCATTCTTTCCATTCCATTCCAATCCATTCCATTCTACTCCGGTGGATTCCATTCCATTCCATTCCATTCCATTCCATTCCATTCCATTCCATTCGATTCCATTCCATTCCATTCCATTCCATTCCATTCCATTCCATTCCATTCCATTCCGTTCTAGTCAGGTTGATTCCATTCTATTCCATTCCATTACATTACATTCCATTCCATTCCATTCCATTCCATTCCATTTCATTCCATTCTATTCCACTCCATTCTACTCCATTGAATTCCATTCCATTCCATTCTATTCCATTCCATTCCATTCCTTTCCATTCCATTTAGTTCTACTCGGGTTGATTCCATTCCATTCCATTCCATTCCATTCCATTCCATTCTATTCCATTCCATTCCATTCCATTCCATTGCATTCCATTCCATTCCATTCGATTCCATTCCATTCCATTCCATTCCATTCCATTCCATTCCATTCCATTCAATTCCATTCCATTCCATTCCATTCCGTTCCACTCGGGTTGATTCCATTCTATTCCATTCCATTCCATTCGATTCCATTCGATATCATTCGATTCCATTCCATCCCATTCCATTCCATTCCATTCCATTCCGTTCTTCTTTTGTTGATTCCATTCCATTCCATTTCATTCCATTCCATTCCATTCCACTCGATTCCATTCCATTCTTTCCATTCCATTCCAATCCATTCCATTCTACTCGGGTGGATTACATTCCATTCCATTCCATTCCATTCCATTGCATTCCATTCCATTCCATTCCATTCCATTCCATTCTATTCCACTCCATTCTACTCCATTGAATTCCATTCCATTCCATATTATTCCATTCCATTCCATTCCTTTCCATTCCATTTAGTTCTACTCGGGTTGATTCCATTCCATTCCATTCCATTCCATTCCATTCCATTCCATTCCATTCCATTCCATTCCATTCCATTCCATTCCATTCCGTTCCACTCGGGTTGATTCCATTCTATTCCATTCCATTCCATTCCATTCCATTCCATTCCATTCCATTTCATTCCATTCCATTCCATTCCATTTCTTTCGATTCCATTCGATTCCATTCCATTCCATTCCATTCCATTCCATTCCATTCCATTCCATTCCATTCTATTCCATTCCATTCTACTCCATTGAATTCCATTCCATTCCATTCCATTCCATTCCATTCCTTTCCAATCCATTTAGTTCTACTCGGGTTGATTCCATTCCATTCCATTCCATTCCATTCCATTCCATTCCATTCCATTCCATTCCATTCCATTCCATTCCATTCCATTCCATTACTTTCCATTCCATTCCATTCCATTCCATTCTATTCTACTCGGGTTGACTCCATTCCATTCCATTCCACTCCATTCCATTCCGTTATATTCCATTCTATTCCATTCGATTCCGTTCGATTCCATTCCATTCCATTCCATTCCATTCGATTCCATTCCATTCCATTCGATTCCCTTCCATTCCATTCCATTCCATTCCATTCCATTCCATTCCATTCCATTCCATTCCGTTCTAGTCGGGTTGATTCCATTCTATTCCATTCCATTCCATTCCATTGCATTCCATTCCATTCCATTCTATTCCACTGCATTCTACTCCATTGAATTCCATTCCATTCCATATTATTCCATTCCATTCCATTCCTTTCCATTCCATTTAGTTCTACTCGGGTTGATTCCATTCCATTCCATTCCATTCCATTCCATTCCATTCCATTCCATTCCATTCCATTCCATTCCATTCCATTCCATTCCATTCCGTTCCACTCGGGTTGATTCCATTCTATTCCATTCCATTCCATTCGATTCCATTCGATATCATTCGATTCCATTCCATCCCATTCCATTCCATTCCATTCCATTCCCTTCTTCTTGGGTTGAGTCCATTCCATTCCATTTCATTCCATTCCATTCCATTCCATTTCTTTCGATTCCATTCGATTCCATTCCATTCCATTCCATTCCAATCCATTGCATTCTACTCAGGTTGATTCCATTCCATTCCATTCCATTCCATTCCATTCCATTCCATTCCATTCCATTCCATTCGATTCCACTCGATTCCATTCCATTCCTTTCCATTCCATTCCAATCCACTCCATTCTATTCGGGTGGATTCCATTCCATTCCATTCCATTCCATTCCATTCCATTCCATTCCATTCCATTCCATTCCATTCCATTCCATTCCGTTCTAGTCGGGTTGATTCCGTTCAATTCCATTGCATTCCATTCCATTCCATTCCATTCCATTCCATTCCATTCCATTCCATTCCATTCCATTCTATTCCATTCCATTCTACTCCATTGAATTCCATTCCATTCCATTCCATTCCATTCCATTCCATTCCTTTCCAATCCATTTAGTTCTACTCGGGTTGATTCCATTCCATTCCATTCCATTCCATTCCATTCCATTCCATTCCATTCCATTCCATTCCATTACTTTCCATTCCATTCCATTCCATTCCATTCTATTCTACTCGGGTTGACTCCATTCCATTCCATTCCACTCCATTCCAATCCGTTATATTCCATTCTATTCCATTCGATTCCGTTCGATTCCATTCCATTCCATTCCATTCCATTCGATTCCATTCCATTCCATTCGATTCCCTTCCATTCCATTCCATTCCATTCCATTCCATTCCAATCCATTCCATTCTACTCGGGTTGATTCCATTCCATTCCATTCCATTCCAATCCATTCCATTCCATTCCATTCCATTCCATTCCATTCCATTCCATTCAATTCCATTCCATTCCATTCCATTCCTTTCTATTCCATTCCATTCCATTCCATTCCATTCCATTCCATTCCATTCCATTCCATTCCATTCCATTCCGTTCTACTCGGGTTGATTCCACTCCATTCCATTCCCTTCCATTCCATTGCATTCCATTCCATTCCATTCCATTCCATTCCATTCCATTCCTTTCCATTCCAACCCATTCCTTTCTACTCGGGTTGATTCCATTCCATTCCATTCCATTCCATTCCATTCCATTCCATTCCATTCCATTCCATTCCATTCCATTCCATTCCATTCCATTCCATTCCATTCCATTCCATTCCATTCCATTCCATTTCATTCCAAACCGTTCCATTCTACTCGGATTCATCATTCCATTCCATTCCATTCCATTCCATTCCACTAGGGTTCATTCCATTCCATTCCATTCCATTCCATTCCATTCCATTCCATTCCATTCCGTTCTACTCAGGTTGATTTCCATTCCATTCCATTCCATTCCATTCCATTCCATTCCATTCCATTCCATTCCATTCCATTCCATTCCATTCCATTCCATTCCATTCCATTCCATTCTATTCCATTCCGTTCTACTCGGCTTGAATCCATTGAGTTCCGTTCCGTTCCGTTTCGTCCCGAAACGTCCCGTCCCGTCCCGTCCCGTCCCGTCCCGTCCCGTCTCGTCCCGTCCCGTCCCGTCCCGTCCCGTCCCGTGCCGTTGTACTCGGGTTGATTCCATTCCACTCCGTTCCGTTCCTTTCCGTTCCCTTCCATTCAGTTCCACGCGGGTTGATTCAATTCCATTCTATTCTATTCCATTCCATTCCATTCCATTCCATTCCATTCCATTCCATTCCATTCCATTCCATTTTACTCGGGTTGATTCCATGCCGTGCCATTCCGTTCCATTCCGTTCCGTTCTGATCGGGTTGATTCCGTTCCATTCCGTTCCGTTCCTTTCCATTCCATTCCATTCCGTTACACGCAGGTTGATTCAATTCCATTCTATTACATTGAATTCTATTCCATTCCATTCCATTCCATTCTACTCGGATTGATTGCATTCCATTCCATTCCATTCCAGTCCATTCCAATCCATTCCATTCTACTCGGGTTGATTCCATTCCATTCCATTCCATTCCATTCCATTCCATTCCATTCCATTGCGTTCCATTCGAATCGATTCCATTCCATTCCATTCCATTCCATTCCAATCCATTCCATTCTACTTGGGTTCATTCCATTCCATTCCATTCCATTCCATTCTATTCCATTCGATTCGATTCCATTCCATTCCATTCCATTCCATTCTGTTCTACTCGGGTTGATTCCACTCCATTCCATTCCATTCCATTCCATTCTATTCCATTCCATTCCATTCGATTCCATTCTATTCCATTCGATTCCATTCCATTCCATTTCATTTTATTCCATTCCATTCCATTCCATTCTATTCCATTGAATTCCATTCCATTCCATTCCATTCCATTCCATTCCATTCCATTCCATTCCATTCGATTCCATTCCATTCCATTCCATTCCATTCCATTCCATTCCATTCCGTTCTAGTCGGGTTGATTCCATTCTATTCCATTCCATTCCATTCCATTGCATTCCATTCCATTCCATTCCATTCCATTCCATTCCATTCCATTCTATTCCACTCCATTCTACTCCATTGAATTCCATTCCATTCCATATTATTCCATTCCATTCCATTCCTTTCCATTCCATTTAGTTCTACTCGGGTTGATTCCATTCCATTCCATTCCATTCCATTCCATTCCATTCCATTCCATTCCATTCCATTCCATTTCATTCCATTCCATTCCATTCCATTCCGTTCCACTCGGGTTGATTCCATTCTATTCCATTCCATTCCATTCGATTCCATTCGATATCATTCGATTCCATTCCATCGCATTCCATTCCATTCCATTCCATTCCGTTCTTCTTGGGGTGAGTCCATTCCATTCCATTTCATTCCATTCCATTCCATTCCTTTTCTTTCGATTCCATTCGATTCCATTCCATTCCATTCCATTCCAATCCATTGCATTCTACTCAGGTTGATTCCATTCCATTCCATTCCATACCATTCCAATCCATTCCATTCCATTCCATTCGATTCCAGTCGATTCCATTCCATTCCTTTCCATTCCATTCCAATCCATTCCATTCTATTCGGGTGGATTCCATTCCATTCCATTCCATTCCATTCCATTCCATTCCATTCCATTCCATTCCATTCCATTCCATTCCATTCGATTCCATTCCATTCCATTCCATTCCATTCCATTCCATTCCATTCCGTTCTAGTCGGGTTGATTCCGTTCCATTCCATTGCATTCCATTGCATTCCATTCCATTCCATTCCATTCCATTCCATTCCATTCCATTCCATTCCATTCCATTCTATTCCATTCCATTCTACTCCATTGAATTCAATTCAATTCCATTCCATTCCATTCCATTCCATTCCTTTCCAATCCATTTAGTTCTACTCGGGTTGATTCCATTCCATTCCATTCCATTCCATTCCATTCCATTCCATTCCATTCCATTCCATTCCATTCCATTACTTTCCATTCCATTCCATTCCATTCCATTCTATTCTACTCGGGTTGACTCCATTCCATTCCATTCCACTCCATTCCATTCCGTTATATTCCATTCTATTCCATTCGATTCCGTTCGATTCCATTCCATTCCATTCCATTCCATTCGATTCCATTCCATTCCATTCGATTCCCTTCCATTCCATTCCATTCCATTCCATTCCATTCCATTCCAATCCATTCCATTCTACTCGGGTTGATTCCATTCCATTCCATTCCATTCCAATCCATTCCATTCCATTCCATTCCATTCCATTCCATTCCATTCCATTCCATTCCTTTCTATTCCATTCCATTCCATTCCATTCCATTCCATTCCATTCCATTCCTTTCCATTCCATTCCATTCCGTTCTACTCGGGTTGATTCCACTCCATTCCATTCCCTTCCATTCCATTGCATTGCATTCCATTCCATTCCATTCCTTTCCATTCCAACCCATTCCTTTCTACTCGGGTTGATTCCATTCCATTCCATTCCATTCCATTCCATTCCATTCCATTCCATTCCATTCCATTCCATTCCATTCCATTCCATTCGATTCCATTCCATTCCATTCCATTCCATTTCATTCCAAACCGTTCCATTCTACTCGGATTCATCATTCCATTCCATTCCATTCCATTCCATTCCACTCGGGTTCATTCCATTCCATTCCATTCCATTCCATTCCATTCCATTCCATTCCATTCCGTTCTACTCAGGTTGATTTCCATTCCATTCCATTCCATTCCATTCCATTCCATTCCATTCCATTCCATTCCATTACATTCCATTCCATTCTATTCCATTCCGTTCTACTCGGCTTGAATCCATTGAGTTCCGTTCCGTTCCGTTTCGTCCCGACACGTCCCGTCCCGTCCCGACACGTCCCGTCCTGTCCCGTCTCGTCCCGTCCCGTCCCGTCCCGTCCCGTCCCGTCCCGTCCCGTGCCGTTGTACTCGGGTTGATTCCATTCCACTCCGTTCCGTTCCTTTCCGTTCCCTTCCATTCAGTTCCACGCGGGTTGATTCAATTCCATTCTATTCTATTCCATTCCATTCCATTCCATTCCATTCCATTCCATTCCATTTTACTCGGGTTGATTCCATGCCGTGCCGTTCCGTTCCATTCCGTTCCGTTCTGATCGGGTTGATTCCGTTCCATTCCGTTCCGTTCCTTTCCATTCCATTCCATTCCGTTACACGCAGGTTGATTCAATTCCATTCTATTACATTGAATTCTATTCCATTCCATTCCATTCCATTCTACTCGGATTGATTGCATTCCATTCCGTTCCATTCCAGTCCATTCCAATCCATTCCATTCTACTCGGGTTGATTCCATTCCATTCCATTCCATTCCATTCCATTCCATTCCATTCCATTCCATTGCGTTCCATTCGAATCGATTCCATTCCATTCTATTCCATTCCATTCCAATCCATTCCATTCTACTTGGGTTCATTCCATTCCATTGCATTCCATTCCATTCTATTCCATTCGATTCCATTCCATTCCATTCCATTCCATTCCATTCCATTCTGTTCTACTCGGGTTGATTCCACTCCATTCCATTCCATTCCATTCCATTCTATTCCATTCCATTCCATTCGATTCCATTCTATTCCATTCGATTCCATTCCATTCCATTTCATTTTATTCCATTCCGTTCCATTCCATTCTATTCCATTGAATTCCATTCCATTCCATTCCATTCCATTCCATTCCATTCTATTCCATTCCATTCCATTCCGTTCTACTCGGGTTGATTCCACTCCATTCCATTCCATTCCATTCCATTCCATTCCATTCCATTCCATTCCATTCCACTCGGGTTGAGCATTCCATTCGATTCCATTCCATTCCATTCCATTCCATTCCATTCCATTCCACTCGGGCTCATTCCATTCCATTCCATTCCATTCCATTCCATTCCATTCCATTCCATTCCATTCCATTCCGTTCTACTCGGGTTGATTTCCATTCCATTCCATTCCATTCCATTCCACTCCATTCCATTCCATTCCATTCCATTCCATTCCATTCCATTCCATTCCATTCCTTTCCATTTATTCCATTCCGTTCTACTCGGGTTGATCCCATTGAGTTTGGTTCCGTTCCGTTCCGTCCCGTCCCGTCCCGTCCCGTCCCGTTCCATTTTACTCGGGTTGATTCCTTTGCATTCCGTTCCGCTCGTTTCCATTCCGTTCCATTCCGTTCCACGCGGGTTGGTTCAGTTCCATTCTATTCTATTCTATTCCTTTCCATTCCATTCCATTCTACTCGGGTTGATTCCATGCCGTTCCATTCCGTTCCATTCCGTCCCATTCCGACCCGTCCCATCCCGTCCCTTCCCGTCCCATCCCGTTCCGTTCCACATGGGTTGATTCAATTCCTTTCGGTTACATTGAATTCCATTCCATTCCATTCTACTCGGATTGATTCCATTCCATTCCATTCCATTCCATTCCATTCCATTCCATTCCATTCCAATCCATTCCATTCTACTCGGGTTGATTCCATTCCATTCCATTCCATTCCATTCCATTCCATTCCATTCAGTTTCATTCCATTCGATTCCATTCCATTCCATTCCATTCCATTCCATTCCATTCGATTCCATTCCATTCCATTCCATTCCATTCCGTTCTAGTCGGGTTGATTCCATTCTATTCCATTCCATTCCATTCCATTCCATTCCATTCCATTCTATTCCATTCCATTCTACTCCATTGAATTCCATTCCATTCCATTCTATTCCATTCCATTCCATTCCTTTCCATTCCATTTAGTTCTACTCTGGTTGATTCCATTCCATTCCATTCAATTCCATTCCATTCCATTCCATTCCATTCAATTCCATTCCATTCCATTCCATTCCATTCCATTCCATTCCATTCCATTACTTTCCATTCCATTCCATTCCAATCCATTCCATTCTACTCGGGTTGACTCCATTCCATTCCATTCCATTCCATTCCATTCCATTCCATTCCATTCCATTCTATTATATTCCATTCCATTCCATTCGATTCCGTTCGATTCCATTCCATTCCATTCGATTCCATTCGATTCCATTCGATTCCATTCGATTCCATTCCATTCCATTCCATTCCATTCCATTGCATTCCATTCTACACGGGTTGATTCCATTCCATTCCATTCCATTCCATTCTATACGGGTTGATTCCATTCCATTCCATTCCATTCCATTCCATTCCATTCCATTCCATTATATTCCATTCCATTCCATTCGATTCCGTTCGATTCCATTCCATTCCATTCGATTCCATTCGATTCCATTCGATTCCATTCCATTCCATTCCATTCCATTCCATTCCATTCCATTCCATTCTACACGGGTTGATTCCATTCCATTCCATTCCATTCCATTCCATTCCATTCCATTCCATTCCATTCCATTATATTCCATTCCATTCCATTCGATTCCGTTCGATTCCATTCCATTCCATTCGATTCCATTCGATTCTATTCGATTCCATTCCATTCCATTCCATTCCATTCCATTCCATTCCATTCCATTCCATTCCATTCTACACGGGTTGATTCCATTCCATTCCATTCCATTCCATTCTATACGGGTTGATTCCATTCCATTCCATTCCATTCCATTCCATTCCATTCCATTCCATTCCATTCCATTCCTTTCCATTCCGTTCTACTCGGGTTGATTCCACTCCATTCCATTCCATTCCATTCCATTCCATTCCATTCCATTGCGTTCCATTCGAATCGATTCCATTCCATACCATTCCATTCCATTCCAATCCATTCCATTCTACTTGGGTTCATTCCATTCCATTCCATTCCATTCCATTCTATTCCATTCGATTCCATGCCATTCCATTCCATTCCATTCCATTCCATTCCATTCTATTCTACTCGGGTTGATTCCACTCCATTCCATTCCATTCCATTCCATTCTATTCCATTCCATTCCATTCGATTCCATTCTATTCCATTCGATTCCATTCCATTCCATTTCATTTTATTCCATTCCATTCCATTCCATTCTATTCCATTGAATTCCATTCCATTCCATTCCATTCCATTCCATTCCATTCCATTCCATTCCATTCCATTCCATTCCATTCCATTCCGTTCTACTCGGGTTGATTCCACTCCATTCCATTCCATTCCATTCCATTCCATTCCATTCCATTCCATTCCATTCCATTCCACTCGGGTTGAGCATTCCATTCGATTCCTTTCCATTCCATTCCATTCCATTCCATTCCATTCCATTCCATTCCACTCGGGCTCATTCCATTCCATTCCATTCCATTCCATTCCATTCCATTCCATTCCATTCCATTCCATTCCATTCCGTTCTACTCGGGTTGATTTCCATTCCATTCCATTCCATTCCTTTCCACTCCATTCCATTCCATTCCATTCCATTCCATTCCATTCAATTCCATTCCATTCCTTTCCATTTATTCCATTCCGTTCTTCTCGGGTTGATTCCATTGAGTTTGGTTCCGTTCCGTTCCGTCCCGTCCGGTCCCGTCCCGTCCCGTTCCGTTTTACTCGGGTTGATTCCTTTGCATTCCGTTCCGCTCGTTTCCATTCCGTTCCATTCCGTTCCACGCGGGTTGGTTCAGTTCCATTCTATTCTATTCTATTCCTTTCCATTCCATTCCATTCTACTCGGGTTGATTCCATGCCGTTCCATTCGGTTCCATTCCGTCCCATTCCGACCCGTCCCATCCCGTCCCTTCCCGTCCCATCCCGTTCCGTTCCACGTGGGTTGATTCAATTCCTTTCGGTTACATTGAATTCCATTCCATTCCATTCTACTCGGATTGATTCCATTCCATTCCATTCCATTCCATTCCATTCCATTCCATTCCATTCCATTCCGTTTCATTCCATTCCATTCCATTCCATTCCATTCCATTCCATTCCATTCGATTCCATTCCATTCCATTCCATTCCATTCCGTTCTAGTCGGGTTGATTCCATTCTATTCCATTCCATTCCATTCCATTCCATTCCATTCCATTCTATTCCATTCCATTTTACTCCATTGAATTCCATTCCATTCCATTCTATTCCATTCCATTCCATTCCTTTCCATTCCATTTAGTTCTACTCTGGTTGATTCCATTCCATTCCATTCCATTC
The DNA here is from genome assembly GCF_029281585.2 of Gorilla gorilla gorilla. Classification (NCBI taxonomy): domain Eukaryota; kingdom Metazoa; phylum Chordata; class Mammalia; order Primates; family Hominidae; genus Gorilla; species Gorilla gorilla. Next base: position 9,229,694 of record NC_073241.2, read on the forward strand.
CATTCCATTCCATTCCATTCCATTCCATTCCATTCCATTCCATTACTTTCCATTCCATTCCATTCCAATCCATTCCATTCTACTCGGGTTGACTCCATTCCATTCCATTCCATTCCATTCCATTCCATTCCATTCCATTATATTCCATTCCATTCCATTCGATTCCGTTCGATTCCATTCCATTCCATTCGATTCCATTCGATTCCATTCGATTCCATTTGATTCCATTCCATTCCATTCCATTCCATTCCATTCCATTCCATTCCATTCCATTCCAATCCATTTCATTCTACACGGGTTGATTCCATTCCATTCCATTCCATTCCATTCCATTCCATTCCATTCCATTCCTTTTGATTCCATTCCATTCCATTAAATTCCATTCCATTCCATTCCATTCCATTCCATTCCATTCCATTCCATTCCATTCCATTCCTTTTGATTCCATTCCATTCCATTAAATTCCATTCCATTCCATTCCATTCCATTCCATTCCATTCCATTCCTTTCCATTCCGCTCTACTCGGGTTGATTCCACTCCATTCCATTCCATTCCATTCCATTCCATTCCATTCCATTCTATTCCATTCCATTCCATTCCATTCCATTCCATTCCATTCCATTCCGTTCTAGTCGGGTTGATTCCATTCTATTCCATTCCATTCCATTCCATTCCATTCCATTCCATTCCATTCCATTCCATTCCATTCTATTCCATTCCACTCTACTCCATTGAATTCCATTCCATTCCATTCAATTCCATTCCATTCCATTCCTTTCCATTCCATTTAGTTCTACTCGGGTTGATTCCATTCCATTCCATTCCATTCCATTACTTTCCATTCCATTCCATTCCAATCCATTCCATTCTACTCGGGTTGACTCCATTCCATTCCATTCCATTCCATTATATTGCATTCTATTCCATTCGATTCCGTTTGATTCCATTCCATTCCATTCCATTCCATTCCATTTCATTCCATTCCATTCCATTCCATTCCATTCCATTCGATTCCATTCCATTCCATTCGATTCCATTCCATTCCATTCCATTCCATTCCATTCCATTCCAATCCATTCCATTCTACTCGGGTTGTTTCCATTCCATTCCATTCCATTCCATTCCATTCCATTCCATTCCATTCCATTCCTTTCTATTCCATTCCATTCCATTCCATTCCATTCCATTCCATTCCATTCCATTCCATTCCATTCCATTCTAATCGGTTTGATTCCACTCCATTCCATTCCATTCCATTCCATTCCATTCCATTCCATTCCATTCCAATTCTTTCCTTTCCATTCCAACCCATTCCGTTCTACTCGGGTTGATTCCATTCCATTCCATTCCATTCCATTCCATTCCATTCCATTCCATTCCATTCCATTCGATTCCATTCGATTCCATTCCATTCCATTCCATTCCATTTCATTCCAAACCATTCCATTCTACCCGGGTTCATCATTCCATTCCATTCCATTCCATTCCATTCCACTCGGGTTCTTTCCATTCCATTCCATTCCATTCCATTCCATTCCATTCCATTCCATTCCATTCCGTTCTACTCAGGTTGATTTCCATTCCATTCCATTCCATTCCATTCCATTCCATTCCATTCCATTCCGTTCCATTCCGTTCCACTCGGGTTGATTCCATTCTATTCCATTCCATTCCATTCGATTCCATTCGATATCATTCGATTCCATTCCATCCCATTCCATTCCATTCCATTCCATTCCGTTCTACTCGGGTTGATTCCATTCCATTCCATTTCATTGCATTCCATTCCATTCCATTTCTTTCGATTCCATTCGATTCCATTCCATTCCATTCCATTCCAATCCATTCCATTCTACTCAGGTTGATTCCATTCCATTCCATTCCATTCCATTCCATTCCATTCCATTTCATTCCATTCGATTCCACTCGATTCCATTCCATTCCTTTCCATTCCATTCCAATCCATTCCATTCTACTCGGGTGGATTCCATTCCATTCCATTCCATTCCATTCCATTCCATTCCATTCCATTCCATTCCATTCCATTCCATTCCGTTCTAGTCGGGTTGATTCCATTCCATTCCATTCCATTCCATTCCATTCCATTCCATTCCATTCCATTCCATTCCATTCCATTCTATTCCATTCCATTCTACTCCTTTGAATTCCATTCCATTCCATTCCATTCCATTCCATTCCATTCCATTCCTTTCCATTCCATTTAGTTCTACTCGGGTTGATTCCATTCCTTTCCATTCCATTCCATTCCATTCCATTGCATTCCATTCCATTCCATTCCATTCCATTCCATTCCATTCCAATCCATTCCATTCTACTCGGGTTCACTCCATTCCATTCCATTCCATTCCAATCCATTATATTCCATTCTATTCCATTCGATTCCATTCGATTCCATTCCATTCCATTCCATTCCATTCCATTCCATTCCATTCCTTTCCATTTACTCCATTGCGTTCTACTCGGGTTGATTCCATTGAGTTTGGTTCCGTTCCGTTCCGTCCCGTCCCGTCCCGTGCCGTTTTACTCGGGTTGATTCCTTTCCATTCCGTTCCGCTCGTTTCCGTTATGTTCCATTCTGTTCCACGCGGGTTGGTTCAATTCCATTCTATTCTATTCTATTCCTTTTCTTTCCATTCCATTCCATTCCATTCCATTCTACTAGGGTTGATTCCATGCCATTCCGTTCCGTTCCATTCCGTCTCATCCCGACCCATCCCATCCCGTCCCGTCCCGTCCCATCCCGTTCCGTTCCACATGGGTTGAATCAATTCCTTTCGGTTACATTGAATTCCATTCCATTCCATTCTACTCGGATTGATTCCATTCCATTCCATTCCATTCCATTCCATTCGATTCCATTCCATTCCATTCCTTTCCATTCCAATCCATTCCATTCTACTCGGGTTGATTCCATTCTATTCCATTCCATTCCATTCCATTCCATTCCATTCCATTCCATTCCATTCCATTCCATTCCATTCCATTCCATTCCATTCCATTCTGTTCTACTCGGGTTGATTCCATTCTATTCCATTCCATTCCGTTCGATTCCATTTGATTCCTTTCCATTCCATTCCATTCCATTCCATTCCCTTCCATTCCATTCTATTCCATTGAATTCCATTCCATTGCATTCCATTCCATTCCATTCCGTTCTACTCTGATTGATTCCATTCCATTCCATTCCATTCCATTCCATTCGTCTCCATTCAATTCCATTCGATTCCATTCCATTCTATTCCATTGAATTCCATTCCATTCCATTCCATTCCATCCAATTCCATTCCTTTCCATTCCAATCCATTCCATTCTACTCGGGTTGATTCCATTCCATTCCATTCCATTCCATTCGATTCCATTCCATTCCATTCCATTCCATTCCATTCCGTTCTATTCGGGTTGATTCCATTCTATTCCATTCCATTCCGTTCGATTCCATTCGATTCCATTCGATTCCATTCCATTCCATTCCATTCCCTTCCATTCCATTCTATTCCATTGAATTCCATTCCATTCCATTGCATTCCATTCCATTCCATTCCATTCCATTCCATTCCATTCCATTCCATTCCGTTCTACTCTGATTGACTCCATTCCATTCCATTCCATTCTATTCCATTCCATTCCATTCCATTCCATTCCATTCCATTCGATTCCATTCCATTCCATTCCATTCCATTCCATTCCATTCCATTCCATTCCATTCCATTCCATTCCTTTCCATTCCAACCCATTCCTTTCTACTCGGGTTGATTCCATTCCATTCCATTCCATTCCATTCCATTCCACTCGGGCTCATTCCATTCCATTCCATTCCATTCCATTCCATTCCATTCCATTCCATTCCATTCCATTCCATTCCGTTCTAATCGGGTTGATTTCCATTCCATTCCATTCCATTCCACTCCACTCCATTCCATTCCATTCCATTCCATTCCATTCCATTCCATTCCATTCCATTCCATTCTTTCCATTTATTCCATTCCGTTCTACTCGGGTTGATTCCATTGAGTTTGGTTACGTTCCGTTCCGTCCCATCCCGTCCCGTCCCGTCCCGTTCCGTTTTACTCGGGTTGATTCCTTTGCATTCCGTTCCGCTCGTTTCCATTCCGTTCCATTCCATTGCACGCGGGTTGGTTCAATTCCATTCTATTCTATTCTATTCCTTTCCATTCCATTCCATTCTACTCGGGTTGATTCCATGCCGTTCCATTCCGTTCCATTCCGTCCCATCCGGACCCGTCCCATCCCGTCCCGTCCCGTCCCATCCCGTTCCGTTCCACATGGGTTGATTCAATTCCTTTCGGTTACATTGAATTCCATTCCATTCCATTCCATTCCATTCCATTCCATTCCATTCCATTCCATTCCATTCCTTTCCATTCCAATCCATTCCATTCTACTCGGGTTGATTCCATTCCATTCCAATTCATTCCATTCCATTCCATTCCATTCCATTCCATTCCATTCCATTCAGTTTCATTCCATTCCATTCCATTCCAATCCATTCCTTTCCATTCCATTCCATTCCATTCCATTCCATTCTATTCCATCACATTCTACTACATTGAATTCCATTCCATTCCATTCAATTCCATTCCATTCCATTCCTTTCCATTCCATTTAATTCTACTCGGGTTCATTCCATTCCATTCCATTCCATTCCATTCCATTCCATTCCATTGCATTCCATTCCATTCCATTCCATTACTTTCCATTCCATTCCATTCCAATCCATTCCATTCTACTCGGGTTGACTCCATTCCATTCCATTCCATTCCATTCCATTCCATTCCATTCCATTCCATTCCATTCCATTATATTCCATTCTATTCCATTCGATTCCGTTCGATTCCATTCCATTCCATTCCATTCCATTCCATTCCATTCCATTCCATTCCATTCGATTCCATTCCATTCCATTCGATTCCATTCCATTCCATTCCATTCCATTCCATTCCATTCCATTCCATTCCAATCCATTCCATTCTACTCGGGTTGATTCCATTCCATTCCATTCCATTCCATTCCATTCCATTCCATTCCATTCCATTCCTTTCCATTCCAACCCATTCCGTTCTACTCGGGTTGATTCCATTCCATTCCATTCCATTCCATTCCATTCCAATCCATTCCATTCTACTCGGGTTGATTCCATTCCATTCCATTCCATTCCAATCCATTCCATTCCATTCCATTCCATTCCATTCCATTCCATTCCATTCCATTCTATTCCATTCCGTTCTACTCGGCTTGAATCCATTGAGTTCCGTTCCGTTCCGTTCCGTCCCTACACGTCCCGTCCCGTCCCGTCCCGTCCCGTCCCGTCCCGTCCCGTGCCGTTGTACTCGGGTTGATTCCATTCCACTCCGTTCCGTTCCTTTCCGTTCCCTTCCATTCAGTTCCACGCGGGTTGATTCAATTCCATTCTATTCTATTCCATTCCATTCCATTCCATTCCATTCCATTCCATTCCATTTTACTCGGGTTGATTCCATGCCGTTCCGTTCCGTTCCATTCTGTCCCATCCCGACGCGTCCCGTCCCGTCCCGTCCCATTCCATTCCATTCTGATCGGGTTGATTCCGTTCCATTCCGTTCCGTTCCTTTCCGTTCCATTCCATTCCGTTACACGCGGGTTGATTCAATTCCATTCTATTACATTGAATTCCATTCCATTCCATTCCATTCCATTCTACTCGGATTGATTGCATTCCATTCCATTCCATTCCAGTCCATTCCAATCCATTCCATTCTACTCGGGTTGATTCCATTCCATTCCATTCCATTCCATTCCATTCCATTCCATTCCATTCCATTCCATTCCATTGCGTTCCATTCGATTCGATTCCATTCCATTCCATTCCAATCCATTCCATTCTACTTGGGTTCATTCCATTCCATTCCATTCCATTCCATTCCATTCCATTCGATTCCATTCCATTCCATTCCATTCCATTCTTTTCTACTCGGGTTGATTCCACTCCATTCCATTCCATTCCATTCCATTCTATTCCATTCCATTCCATTCGATTCCATTCTATTCCATTCGATTCCATTCCATTCCATTTCATTTTATTCCAATCCATTCCATTCCATTCTATTCCATTGAATTCCATTCCATTCCATTCCATTCCATCCAATTCCATTTCTTTCCATTCCAATCCATTCCATTCTACTCAGGTTGATTCCATTCCATTCCATTCCATTCCATTCCATTCGATTCCATTCCATTCCATTCCATTCCATTCCATTCCGTTCTACCCGGTTTGATTCCATTCTATTCCATTCCATTCCGTTCGATTCCATTCGATTCCATTCGATTCCATTCCATTCCATTCCATTCCCTTCCATTCCATTCTATTCCATTGAATTCCATTCCATTCCATTGCATTCCATTCCATTCCATTCCATTCCATTCCGTTCTACTCTGATTGACTCCATTCCATTCCATTCCATTCCATTCCATTCCATTCCATTCCATTCCATTCCATTCCATTCCATTCCATTCCATTCCATTCCATTCCATTCCATTCCATTCCATTCCGTTCTATTCGGGTTGATTCCATTCTATTCCATTCCATTCCGTTCGATTCCATTCGATTCCATTCGATTCCATTCCATTCCATTCCATTCCCTTCCATTCCATTCTATTCCATTGAATTCCATTCCATTCCATTGCATTCCATTCCATTCCATTCCATTCCATTCCATTCCATTCCATTCCATTCCGTTCTACTCTGATTGACTCCATTCCATTCCATTCCATTCTATTCCATTCCATTCCATTCCATTCCATTCCATTCCATTCGATTCCATTCCATTCCATTCCATTCCATTCCATTCCATTCCATTCCATTCCATTCCATTCCATTCCTTTCCATTCCAACCCATTCCTTTCTACTCGGGTTGATTCCATTCCATTCCATTCCATTCCATTCCATTCCACTCGGGCTCATTCCATTCCATTCCATTCCATTCCATTCCATTCCATTCCATTCCATTCCATTCCATTCCATTCCGTTCTAATCGGGTTGATTTCCATTCCATTCCATTCCATTCCACTCCACTCCATTCCATTCCATTCCATTCCATTCCATTCCATTCCATTCCATTCCATTCCATTCTTTCCATTTATTCCATTCCGTTCTACTCGGGTTGATTCCATTGAGTTTGGTTACGTTCCGTTCCGTCCCATCCCGTCCCGTCCCGTCCCGTTCCGTTTTACTCGGGTTGATTCCTTTGCATTCCGTTCCGCTCGTTTCCATTCCGTTCCATTCCATTGCACGCGGGTTGGTTCAATTCCATTCTATTCTATTCTATTCCTTTCCATTCCATTCCATTCTACTCGGGTTGATTCCATGCCGTTCCATTCCGTTCCATTCCGTCCCATCCGGACCCGTCCCATCCCGTCCCGTCCCGTCCCATCCCGTTCCGTTCCACATGGGTTGATTCAATTCCTTTCGGTTACATTGAATTCCATTCCATTCCATTCCATTCCATTCCATTCCATTCCATTCCATTCCATTCCATTCCTTTCCATTCCAATCCATTCCATTCTACTCGGGTTGATTCCATTCCATTCCAATTCATTCCATTCCATTCCATTCCATTCCATTCCATTCCATTCCATTCAGTTTCATTCCATTCCATTCCATTCCAATCCATTCCTTTCCATTCCATTCCATTCCATTCCATTCCATTCTATTCCATCACATTCTACTACATTGAATTCCATTCCATTCCATTCAATTCCATTCCATTCCATTCCTTTCCATTCCATTTAATTCTACTCGGGTTCATTCCATTCCATTCCATTCCATTCCATTCCATTCCATTCCATTGCATTCCATTCCATTCCATTCCATTACTTTCCATTCCATTCCATTCCAATCCATTCCATTCTACTCGGGTTGACTCCATTCCATTCCATTCCATTCCATTCCATTCCATTCCATTCCATTCCATTCCATTCCATTATATTCCATTCTATTCCATTCGATTCCGTTCGATTCCATTCCATTCCATTCCATTCCATTCCATTCCATTCCATTCCATTCCATTCGATTCCATTCCATTCCATTCGATTCCATTCCATTCCATTCCATTCCATTCCATTCCATTCCATTCCATTCCAATCCATTCCATTCTACTCGGGTTGATTCCATTCCATTCCATTCCATTCCATTCCATTCCATTCCATTCCATTCCATTCCTTTCCATTCCAACCCATTCCGTTCTACTCGGGTTGATTCCATTCCATTCCATTCCATTCCATTCCATTCCAATCCATTCCATTCTACTCGGGTTGATTCCATTCCATTCCATTCCATTCCAATCCATTCCATTCCATTCCATTCCATTCCATTCCATTCCATTCCATTCCATTCCATTCTATTCCATTCCGTTCTACTCGGCTTGAATCCATTGAGTTCCGTTCCGTTCCGTTCCGTCCCTACACGTCCCGTCCCGTCCCGTCCCGTCCCGTCCCGTCCCGTCCCGTGCCGTTGTACTCGGGTTGATTCCATTCCACTCCGTTCCGTTCCTTTCCGTTCCCTTCCATTCAGTTCCACGCGGGTTGATTCAATTCCATTCTATTCTATTCCATTCCATTCCATTCCATTCCATTCCATTCCATTCCATTTTACTCGGGTTGATTCCATGCCGTTCCGTTCCGTTCCATTCTGTCCCATCCCGACGCGTCCCGTCCCGTCCCGTCCCATTCCATTCCATTCTGATCGGGTTGATTCCGTTCCATTCCGTTCCGTTCCTTTCCGTTCCATTCCATTCCGTTACACGCGGGTTGATTCAATTCCATTCTATTACATTGAATTCCATTCCATTCCATTCCATTCCATTCTACTCGGATTGATTGCATTCCATTCCATTCCATTCCAGTCCATTCCAATCCATTCCATTCTACTCGGGTTGATTCCATTCCATTCCATTCCATTCCATTCCATTCCATTCCATTCCATTCCATTCCATTCCATTGCGTTCCATTCGATTCGATTCCATTCCATTCCATTCCAATCCATTCCATTCTACTTGGGTTCATTCCATTCCATTCCATTCCATTCCATTCCATTCCATTCGATTCCATTCCATTCCATTCCATTCCATTCTTTTCTACTCGGGTTGATTCCACTCCATTCCATTCCATTCCATTCCATTCTATTCCATTCCATTCCATTCGATTCCATTCTATTCCATTCGATTCCATTCCATTCCATTTCATTTTATTCCAATCCATTCCATTCCATTCTATTCCATTGAATTCCATTCCATTCCATTCCATTCCATCCAATTCCATTTCTTTCCATTCCAATCCATTCCATTCTACTCAGGTTGATTCCATTCCATTCCATTCCATTCCATTCCATTCGATTCCATTCCATTCCATTCCATTCCATTCCATTCCGTTCTACCCGGTTTGATTCCATTCTATTCCATTCCATTCCGTTCGATTCCATTCGATTCCATTCGATTCCATTCCATTCCATTCCATTCCCTTCCATTCCATTCTATTCCATTGAATTCCATTCCATTCCATTGCATTCCATTCCATTCCATTCCATTCCATTCCGTTCTACTCTGATTGACTCCATTCCATTCCATTCCATTCCATTCCATTCCATTCCATTCCATTCCATTCCATTCCATTCCATTCCATTCCATTCCATTCCATTCCATTCCATTCCATTCCATTCCTTTCCATTCCAATCCATTCCATTCTACTCGGGTTGATTCCATTCCATTCCAATTCATTCCATTCCATTCCATTCCATTCCATTCCATTCCATTCCATTCAGTTTCATTCCATTCCATTCCATTCCAATCCATTCCTTTCCATTCCATTCCATTCCATTCCATTCCATTCTATTCCATCACATTCTACTACATTGAATTCCATTCCATTCCATTCAATTCCATTCCATTCCATTCCTTTCCATTCCATTTAATTCTACTCGGGTTCATTCCATTCCATTCCATTCCATTCCATTCCATTCCATTCCATTGCATTCCATTCCATTCCATTCCATTACTTTCCATTCCATTCCATTCCAATCCATTCCATTCTACTCGGGTTGACTCCATTCCATTCCATTCCATTCCATTCCATTCCATTCCATTCCATTCCATTCCATTCCATTATATTCCATTCTATTCCATTCGATTCCGTTCGATTCCATTCCATTCCATTCCATTCCATTCCATTCCATTCCATTCCATTCCATTCGATTCCATTCCATTCCATTCGATTCCATTCCATTCCATTCCATTCCATTCCATTCCATTCCATTCCATTCCAATCCATTCCATTCTACTCGGGTTGATTCCATTCCATTCCATTCCATTCCATTCCATTCCATTCCATTCCATTCCATTCCATTCCTTTCCATTCCAACCCATTCCGTTCTACTCGGGTTGATTCCATTCCATTCCATTCCATTCCATTCCATTCCAATCCATTCCATTCTACTCGGGTTGATTCCATTCCATTCCATTCCATTCCAATCCATTCCATTCCATTCCATTCCATTCCATTCCATTCCATTCCATTCCATTCCATTCTACTCGGATTGATTGCATTCCATTCCATTCCATTCCAGTCCATTCCAATCCATTCCATTCTACTCGGGTTGATTCCATTCCATTCCATTCCATTCCATTCCATTCCATTCCATTCCATTCCATTCCATTCCATTCCATTGCGTTCCATTCGATTCGATTCCATTCCATTCCATTCTAATCCATTCCATTCTACTTGGGTTCATTCCATTCCATTCCATTCCATTCCATTCCATTCCATTCGATTCCATTCCATTCCATTCCATTCCATTCTTTTCTACTCGGGTTGATTCCACTCCATTCCATTCCATTCCATTCCATTCTATTCCATTCCATTCCATTCGATTCCATTCTATTCCATTCGATTCCATTCCATTCCATTTCATTTTATTCCAATCCATTCCATTCCATTCTATTCCATTGAATTCCATTCCATTCCATTCCATTCCATCCAATTCCATTTCTTTCCATTCCAATCCATTCCATTCTACTCAGGTTGATTCCATTCCATTCCATTCCATTCCATTCCATTCGATTCCATTCCATTCCATTCCATTCCATTCCATTCCGTTCTACCCGGTTTGATTCCATTCTATTCCATTCCATTCCGTTCGATTCCATTCGATTCCATTCGATTCCATTCCATTCCATTCCATTCCCTTCCATTCCATTCTATTCCATTGAATTCCATTCCATTCCATTGCATTCCATTCCATTCCATTCCATTCCATTCCGTTCTACTCTGATTGACTCCATTCCATTCCATTCCATTCCATTCCATTCCATTCCATTCCATTCCATTCCATTCCATTCCATTCCATTCCATTCCAATACATTCCATTCTACTCTGGTTGATTCCATTCCATTCCATTCCATTCCATTCCATTCCATTCGTCTCCATTCGATTCCATTCGATTCCATTCCATTCTATTCCATTGAATTCCATTCCATTCCATTCCATTCCATTCCATTCTATTCCATTCCATTCCATTCCATTCCGTTCTACTCGGGTTGATTCCATTAAATTCCATTCCATTCCATTCCATTCCATTCCACTCCATTCCATTCGATTCCGTTCGATTCCATTCCATTCCATTCCATTCCATTTCATTCCAAACCATTCCATTCTACTCGGGTTCATCATTCCATTCCATTCCATTCCACTCGGGTTCTTTCCATTCCATTCCATTCCATTCCATTCCATTCCATTCCATTCCATTCCATTCCATTCCGTTCTACTCAGGTTGATTTCCATTCCATTCCATTCCATTCCATTCCATTCCATTCCATTCCATTCCATTCCATTCCACTCCATTCCATTCCGTTCTATTCGGGTTGATTCCATTGCATTCCATTCCATTCCATTCCATTCCATTCCATTCCATTCCATTCCATTCCATTCTACTCGGGTTGATTCCATGCCGTTCCGTTCTGTTCCATTGCGTCCCATCCCGACGCGTCCCGTCCCGTCCCGTCCCGTCAAATTACGTTCCGTTCTGATCGGGTTGATTCCGTTCCATTCCGTTCCGTTCCTTTCCGTTCCGTTCCATTCCGTTACACGCGGGTTGATTCAATTCCATTCTATTACATTGAATTCCATTCCATTCCATTCCATTCCATTCTACTCGGATTGATTGCATTCCATTCCATTCCATTCCAGTCCATTCCAATCCATTCCATTCTACTCGGGTTGATTCCATTCCATTCCATTCCATTCCATTCCATTCCATTCCATTCCATTCCATTCCATTCCATTCCATTCCATTCCACTCGGGCTCATTCCATTCCATTCCATTCCATTCCATTCCATTCCATTCCATTCCATTCCATTCCATTCCGTTCTACTCGGGTTGATTTCCATTCCATTCCATTCCACTCCATTCCATTCCATTCCATTCCATTCCATTCCATTCCATTCCATTCCATTCCATTCCATTCCTTTCCATTTATTCCATTCCGTTCTACTCGGGTTGATTCCATTGAGTTTGGTTACGTTCCGTTCCGTCCCATCCCGTCCCGTCCCGTCCCGTTCCGTTTTACTCGGGTTGATTCCTTTGCATTACGTTCCGCTCGTTTCCATTCCGTTCCATTCCGTTCCACGCGGGTTGGTTCAATTCCATTCTATTCTATTCTATTCCTTTCCATTCCATTCCATTCTACTCGGGTTGATTCCATGCCGTTCCATTCCGTTCCATTCCGTCCCATCCCGACCCGTCCCAACCCGTCCCGTCCCGTCCCATCCCGTTCCGTTCCACATGGGTTGATTCAATTCCTTTCGGTTACATTGAATTCCATTCCATTCCATTCTACTCGGATTGATTCCATTCCATTCTATTCCATTCCATTCCATTCCATTCCATTCCATTCCATTCCATTCCATTCCTTTCCATTCCAATCCATTCCATTCTACTCGGGTTGATTCCATTCCATTCCAATCGATTCCATTCCATTCCATTCCATTCCATTCCATTCAGTTTCATTCCATTCCATTCCATTCCATTCCATTCCTTTCAATTCCATTCCATTCCATTCCATTCCATTCTATTCCATTACATTCTATTACATTGAATTCCATTCCATTCCATTCCATTCCATTCCATTCCATTCCTTTCCATTCCATTTAGTTCTACTCGGGTTGATTCCATTCCATTCCATTCCATTCCATTCCATTCCATTCCATTCCATTGCATTCCATTCCATTCCATTCCATTACTTTCCATTCCATTCCATTCCAATCCATTCCATTCTACTCGGGTTGACTCCATTCCATTGCATTCCATTCCATTCCATTCCATTCCATTCCATTATATTCCATTCTATTCCATTCGATTCCGTTCGATTCCTTTCCATTCCATTCCATTCCATTCCATTCCATTCCATTCCATTCCATTCGATTCCATTCCATTCCATTCCATTCCATTCCATTCCATTCCATTCCATTCCATTCCATTCCAATCCATTCCATTCTACTCGGGTTGATTCCATTCCATTCCATTCCATTCCATTCCATTCCATTCCATTCCATTCCATTCCATTCCATTCCATTCCATTCCATTCCATTCCATTCCTTTCCATTCCATTCCATTCCATTCCATTCCATTCCATTCCATTCCATTCCATTCCATTCCATTCCGTTCTACTCGGGTTGATTCCACTCCATTCCATTCCATTCCATTCCATTCCATTCCACTCCATTCCATTCCATTCCATTCCATTCCATTCCTTTCCATTCCATTCCATTCCATTCCATTCCATTCCATTCCATTCCATTCCATTCCATTCCATTCCGTTCTACTCGGGTTGATTCCATTCCATTCCATTCCACTCCATTCCATTCCATTCCATTCCATTCCATTCCATTCCATTCCATTCCGTTCTACTCGGGTTGATTCCATTCCATTCCATTCCATTCCATTCCATTCCATTCCATTCCAATCCATTCCATTCTACTCGGGTTGATTCCATTCCATTCCATTCCATTCCAATCCATTCCATTCCATTCCATTCCATTCCATTCCATTCCATTCCATTCCATTCCATTCCTTTCTATTCCATTCCATTCCATTCCATTCCATTCCATTCCATTCCATTCCATTCCATTCCATTCCGTTCTACTCGGGTTGATTCCACTCCATTCCATTCCATTCCATTCCATTCCATTCCATTCCATTCCATTCCATTCCTTTCCATTCCAACCCATTCCTTTCTACTCGGGTTGATTCCATTCCATTCCATTCCATTCCATTCCATTCCATTCCATTCCATTCCATTCCATTCCATTCCATTCCATTCCATTTCATTCCAAACCGTTCCATTCTACTCGGATTCATCATTCCATTCCATTCCATTCCATTCCATTCCACTCGGGTTCATTCCATTCCATTCCATTCCATTCCATTCCATTCCATTCCATTCCATTCCGTGCTACTCAGGTTGATTTCCATTCCATTCCATTCCATTCCATTCCATTCCATTCCATTCCATTCCATTCCATTCCATTCCATTGCATTCCATTCGATTCCATTCGATTCCATTCCATTCGATTCTATTCGATATCATTCGATTCCATTCCATCCCATTCCATTCCATTCCGTTCTACTCGGGTTGATTCCATTCCATTCCGTTTCATTCCATTCCATTCCATTCCATTCCATTCCATTCCGTTCTAATCGGTTTGATTCCACTCCATTCAATTCCATTCCATTCCATTCCATTCCATTCCATTCCATTCCATTCCATTCCATTCCATTCCTTTCCATTCCAACCCATTCCATTCTACTCGGGTTGATTCCATTCCATTCCATTCCATTCCATTCCATTCCATTCCATTCCTTTCCATTCCATTCCATTCGATTCCATTCCATTCCATTCCATTCCATTCCATTTCATTCCAAACCATTCCATTCTACTCGGGTTCATCATTCCATTCCATTCCATTCCATTCCATTCCACTCGGGTTCTTTCCATTCCATTCCATTCCATTCCATTCCATTCCATTCCATTCCATTCTACACAGGTTGATTTCCATTCCATTCCATTCCATTCCATTCAGTTTCATTCCATTCCATTCCATTCCATTCCATTCCTTTCAATTCCATTCCATTCCATTCCATTCCATTCTATTCCATTACATTCTATTACATTGAATTCCATTCCATTCCATTCCATTCCATTCCATTCCATTCCTTTCCATTCCATTTAGTTCTACTCGGGTTGATTCCATTCCATTCCATTCCATTCCATTCCATTCCATTCCATTCCATTGCATTCCATTCCATTCCATTCCATTACTTTCCATTCCATTCCATTCCAATCCATTCCATTCTACTCGGGTTGACTCCATTCCATTGCATTCCATTCCATTCCATTCCATTCCATTCCATTATATTCCATTCTATTCCATTCGATTCCGTTCGATTCCTTTCCATTCCATTCCATTCCATTCCATTCCATTCCATTCCATTCCATTCGATTCCATTCCATTCCATTCCATTCCATTCCATTCCATTCCATTCCATTCCATTCCATTCCAATCCATTCCATTCTACTCGGGTTGATTCCATTCCATTCCATTCCATTCCATTCCATTCCATTCCATTCCATTCCATTCCATTCCATTCCATTCCATTCCATTCCATTCCTTTCCATTCCATTCCATTCCATTCCATTCCATTCCATTCCATTCCATTCCATTCCATTCCATTCCGTTCTACTCGGGTTGATTCCACTCCATTCCATTCCATTCCATTCCATTCCATTCCACTCCATTCCATTCCATTCCATTCCATTCCATTCCTTTCCATTCCATTCCATTCCATTCCATTCCATTCCATTCCATTCCATTCCATTCCATTCCATTCCGTTCTACTCGGGTTGATTCCATTCCATTCCATTCCACTCCATTCCATTCCATTCCATTCCATTCCATTCCATTCCATTCCATTCCGTTCTACTCGGGTTGATTCCATTCCATTCCATTCCATTCCATTCCATTCCATTCCATTCCAATCCATTCCATTCTACTCGGGTTGATTCCATTCCATTCCATTCCATTCCAATCCATTCCATTCCATTCCATTCCATTCCATTCCATTCCATTCCATTCCATTCCATTCCTTTCTATTCCATTCCATTCCATTCCATTCCATTCCATTCCATTCCATTCCATTCCATTCCATTCCGTTCTACTCGGGTTGATTCCACTCCATTCCATTCCATTCCATTCCATTCCATTCCATTCCATTCCATTCCATTCCATTCCTTTCCATTCCAACCCATTCCTTTCTACTCGGGTTGATTCCATTCCATTCCATTCCATTCCATTCCATTCCATTCCATTCCATTCCATTCCATTCCATTCCATTCCATTCCATTTCATTCCAAACCGTTCCATTCTACTCGGATTCATCATTCCATTCCATTCCATTCCATTCCATTCCACTCGGGTTCATTCCATTCCATTCCATTCCATTCCATTCCATTCCATTCCATTCCATTCCGTGCTACTCAGGTTGATTTCCATTCCATTCCATTCCATTCCATTCCATTCCATTCCATTCCATTCCATTCCATTCCATTCCATTGCATTCCATTCGATTCCATTCGATTCCATTCCATTCGATTCTATTCGATATCATTCGATTCCATTCCATCCCATTCCATTCCATTCCGTTCTACTCGGGTTGATTCCATTCCATTCCGTTTCATTCCATTCCATTCCATTCCATTCCATTCCATTCCGTTCTAATCGGTTTGATTCCACTCCATTCAATTCCATTCCATTCCATTCCATTCCATTCCATTCCATTCCATTCCATTCCATTCCATTCCTTTCCATTCCAACCCATTCCATTCTACTCGGGTTGATTCCATTCCATTCCATTCCATTCCATTCCATTCCATTCCATTCCTTTCCATTCCATTCCATTCGATTCCATTCCATTCCATTCCATTCCATTCCATTTCATTCCAAACCATTCCATTCTACTCGGGTTCATCATTCCATTCCATTCCATTCCATTCCATTCCACTCGGGTTCTTTCCATTCCATTCCATTCCATTCCATTCCATTCCATTCCATTCCATTCTACACAGGTTGATTTCCATTCCATTCCATTCCATTCCATTCCATTCCATTCCATTCCATTCCATTCCATTCCATTCCACTCCATTCCATTCCGTTCTATTCGGGTTGATTCTATTCCATTCCATTCCATTCCATTCCATTCCATTCCATTCCATTCTATTCCATTCCGTTCTACTCGGCTTGAATCCATTGAGTTCCGTTCCGTTCCGTTCCGTCCCGACACGTCCCGTCCCGTCCGGTCCCGTCCCGTCCCATCCCGTCCCGTCCCGTCCCGTGCCGTTGTACTCGGGTTGATTCCATTCCACTCCGTTCCGTTCATTTCCGTTCCGTTCCATTCAGTTCCACGCGGGTTGATTCAATTCCATTCTATTCTATTCCATTCCATTCCATTCCATTCCATTCCGTTCCATTCCATTCCACTCCATTCCATTCGATTCCATTCGATTCCATTCCATTCCATTCCATTCCATTCCATTCCAATCCGTTCCATTCTACTCGGGTTGATTCCATTCCATTCCATTCCATTCCATTCCATTCCATTCCATTCCATTCCATTCCATTCCATTCCATTGCATTCCATTCGATTCCATTCGATTCCATTCCATTCGATTCCATTCGATATCATTCGATTCCATTCCATCCCATTCCATTCCATTCCATTCCATTCCGTTCTACTCGGGTTGATTCCATTCCATTCCGTTTCATTCCATTCCATTCCATTCCATTCCATTCCATTCCATTCCGTTCTAATCGGTTTGATTCCACTCCATTCAATTCCATTCCATACCATTCCATTCCATTCCATTCCATTCCATTCCATTCCTTTCCATTCCAACCCATTCCGTTCTACTCGGGTTGATTGCATTCCATTCCATTCCATTCCATTCCATTCCATTCCTTTCCATTCCATTCCATTCGATTCCATTCCATTCCATTCCATTCCATTTCATTCCAAACCATTCCATTCTACTCGGGTTCATCATTCCATTCCATTCCATTCCATTCCATTCCACTCGGGTTCTTTCCATTCCATTCCATTCCATTCCATTCCATTCCATTCCATTCCATTCCATTCTACTCAGGTTGATTTCCATTCCATTCCATTCCATTCCATTCCATTCCATTCCATTCCATTCCATTCCATTCCATTCCATTCCATTCCACTCCATTCCATTCCGTTCTATTCGGGTTGATTCTATTCCATTCCATTCCATTCCATTCCATTCCATTCCATTCCATTCCATTCCATTCCATTCCATTCCATTCTATTCCATTCCGTTCTACTCGGCTTGAATCCATTGAGTTCCGTTCCGTTCCGTTCCGTCCCGACACGTCCCGTCCCGTCCCGTCCCGTCCCGTCCCATCCCGTCCCGTCCCGTCCCGTGCCGTTGTACTCGGGTTGATTCCATTCCACTACGTTCCGTTCATTTCCGTTCCGTTCCATTCAGTTCCACGCGGGTTGATTCAATTCCATTCTATTCTATTCTATTCCTTTCCATTCCATTCCATTCTACTCGGGTTGATTTCAAGCCGTTCCATTCCGTTCCATTCCGTCCCATCCCGACCCGTCCCATCCCGTCCCGTCTCGTCCCATCCCATTCCGTTCCACATGGGTTGATTCAATTCCTTTCGGTTACATTGAATTCCATTCCATTCCATTCTACTCGGATTGATTCCATTCCATTCCATTCCATTCCATTCCATTCCATTCCATTCCATTCCATTCCATTCCATTCCATTCAGTTTCATTCCATTCCATTCCATTCCATTCCATTCCTTTCCATTCCATTCCATTCCATTCCATTCCATTCTATTCCATTACATTCTACTACATTGAATTCCATTCCATTCCCTTCCATTCCATTCCATTCCATTCCTTTCCATTCCATTTAGTTCTACTCGGGTTGATTCCATTCCATTCCATTCCATTCCATTCCATTCCATTCCATTCCATTCCATTCCATTCCATTGCATTCCATTCCATTCCATTCCATTCCATTGCATTCCATTCCATTCCATTCCATTACTTTCCATTCCATTCCATTCCAATCAATTCCATTCTACTCGGGTTGACTCCATTCCATTCCATTCCATTCCATTCCATTCCATTCCATTCCATTCCATTCCATTCCATTCCATTATATTCCATTCTATTCCATTCGATTCCGTTCAATTCCATTCCATTCCATTCCATTCCATTCCATTCCATTCCATTCCATTCGATTCCATTCCATTCCATTCGATTCCATTCCATTCCATTCCATTCCATTCCATTCCATTCCATTCCATTCCATTCCATTCCATTCCATTCCATTCTACTCGGGTTGATTCCATTCCATTCCATTCCATTCCATTCCATTCCATTCCATTCCATTTCATTCCATTCCATTCCATTCCTTTCTATTCCATTCCATTCCATTCCATTCCATTCCATTCCATTCCATTCCATTCCATTCCATTCCATTCCATTCCGTTCTACTCGGGTTGATTCCACTCCATTCCATTCCATTCCATTCCATTCCATTCCATTCCATTCCATTCCATTCCATTCCTTTCCATTCCAACCCATTCCGTTCTACTCGGGTTGATTCCATTCCTTTCCATTCCATTCCATTCCATTCCATTCCATTCCATTCCATTCCATTCCATTCCACTCCATTCCATTCCATTTCATTCCAAACCGTTCCATTCTACTCGGGTTCATCATTCCATTCCATTCCATTCCACTCGGGTTCATTCCATTCCATTCCATTCCATTCCATTCCATTCCATTCCATTCCATTCTGTTCTACTCAGGTTGATTTCCATTCCATTCCATTCCTTTCCATTCCATTCCATTCCATTCCATTCCATTCCATTCCATTCCATTCCATTCTATTCCTTTCCGTTCTACTCGGCTTGAATCCATTGAGTTCCGTTCCGTTCCGTTCCGTCCCAACACGTCCCGTCCCGTCCCGTCCCGTCCCGTCCCTTCCCGTCCCGTCCCGTGCCGTTGTACTCGGGTTGATTCCGTTCCACTCCGTTCCGTTCCTTTCCGTTCCGTTCCATTCAGTTCCACGCGGGTTGATTCAATTCCATTCTATTCTATTCCATTCCATTCCATTCCATTCCATTCCATTCCATTCCATTTTACTCGGGTTAATTCCATGCCGTTCCGTTGCGTTCCATTCTGTCCCATCCCGACGCGTCCCGTCCCGTCCCGTCCCGTCCCATTCCGTTCCGTTCTGATCGGGTTGATTCCGTTCCATTCCGTTCCGTTCCTTTCCGTTCCATTCCATTCCGTTACACGCGGGTTGATTCAATTCCATTCTATTACATTGAATTCCATTCCATTCCATTCCATTCCATTCTATTCGGATTGATTGCATTCCATTCCATTCCATTCCAGTCCATTCCAATCCATTCCATTCTACTCGGGTTGATTCCATTCCATTCCATTCCATTCCATTCCATTCCATTCCATTCCATTGCGTTCCATTCGATTCGATTCCATTCCATTCCATTCCATTCCATTCCAATCCATTCCATTCTACTTGGGTTGATTCCATTCCATTCCATTCCATTCGATTCCATTCCATTCCATTCCATTCCATTCCATTCCATTCCATTCCATTCCATTCCATTCTGTACTACTCGGGTTGATTCCACTCCATTCCATTCCATTCCATTCCATTCTATTCCATTCCATTCCATTCGATTCCATTCTATTCCATTCGATTCCATTCCATTCCATTTCATTTTATTCCATTCCATTCCATTCCATTCTATTCCATTGAATTCCATTCCATTCCATTCCATTCCATTCAATTCCATTCCATTCCATTCCTTTCCATTCCAATCTATTCCATTCTACTCGGGTTGATTCCATTCCATTCCATTCCATTCCATTCCAATCGATTCGATTCCATTCCATTCCATTCCTTTCTACTCGGGTTGATTCCATTCTATTCCATTCCATTCCGTTCGATTCCATTCGATTCCATTCGATTCCATTCCATTCCATTCCATTCCCTTCCATTCCATTCTATTCCATTGAATTCCATTCCATTCCATTGCATTCCATTCCATTCCATTCCATTCCATTCCGTTTTACTCTGATTGACTCCATTCCATTCCATTCCATTCCATTCCATTCCATTCCATTCCATTCCATTCCATTCCATTCCATTCCATTCCATTCCATGCCATTCCATTCCAATACATTCCATTCTACTCTGGTTGATTCCATTCCATTCCATTCCATTCCATTCCATTCGTCTCCATTCGATTCCATTCGATTCCATTCCATTCTATTCCATTGAATTCCATTGAATTCCATTCCATTCCATTCCATTCCATTCCATTCCATTCCATTCCATTCCTTTCCGTTCTACTCGGGTTGATTCCATTCCATTCCATTCCATTCCATTCCATTCCATTCCATTCCATTCCATTCCATTCCATTCCACTCCATTCCATTCGATTCCATTCGATTCCATTCCATTCCATTCCATTCCATTCCAATCCATTCCATTCTACTCGGGTTGATTCCATTCCATTCCATTCCACTCCATTCCATTCCATTCCATTCCATTGCATTGCATTCCATTCGATTCCATTCGACTCCATTCCATTCGATTCCATTCGAGATCATTCGATTCCATTCCATCCCATTCCATTCCATTCCATTCCATTCCGTTCTACTCGGGTTGATTCCATTCCATTCCATTTCATTCCATTCCATTCCATTCCATTCCATTCCATTCCATTCCATTCCATTCCGTTCTACTCGGGTTGATTCCACTCCATTCCATTCCATTCCATTCCATTCCATTCCATTCCGTTCCAATCCATTCCATTCTACTCGGGTTGATTCCATTCCATTCCATTCCATTCCATTCCATTCCATTCCATTCCATTCCACTCGATTCCATTCCATTCTTTCCATTCCATTCCAATCCATTCCATTCTACTCCGGTGGATTCCATTCCATTCCATTCCATTCCATTCCATTCCATTCCATTCCATTCGATTCCATTCCATTCCATTCCATTCCATTCCATTCCATTCCATTCCATTCCATTCCATTCCGTTCTAGTCAGGTTGATTCCATTCTATTCCATTCCATTACATTACATTTCATTCCATTCCATTCCATTCCATTCCATTCCATTTCATTCCATTCTATTCCACTCCATTCTACTCCATTGAATTCCATTCCATTCCATTCTATTCCATTCCATTCCATTCCTTTCCATTCCATTTAGTTCTACTCGGGTTGATTCCATTCCATTCCATTCCATTCCATTCCATTCCATTCTATTCCATTCCATTCCATTCCATTCCATTCCATTCCATTGCATTCCATTCCATTCCATTCGATTCCATTCCATTCCATTCCATTCCATTCCATTCCATTCCATTCCATTCAATTCCATTCCATTCCATTCCATTCCGTTCCACTCGGGTTGATTCCATTCTATTCCATTCCATTCCATTCGATTCCATTCGATATCATTCGATTCCATTCCATCCCATTCCATTCCATTCCATTCCATTCCGTTCTTCTTTTGTTGATTCCATTCCATTCCATTTCATTCCATTCCATTCCATTCCACTCGATTCCATTCCATTCTTTCCATTCCATTCCAATCCATTCCATTCTACTCGGGTGGATTACATTCCATTCCATTCCATTCCATTCCATTGCATTCCATTCCATTCCATTCCATTCCATTCCATTCTATTCCACTCCATTCTACTCCATTGAATTCCATTCCATTCCATATTATTCCATTCCATTCCATTCCTTTCCATTCCATTTAGTTCTACTCGGGTTGATTCCATTCCATTCCATTCCATTCCATTCCATTCCATTCCATTCCATTCCATTCCATTCCATTCCATTCCATTCCATTCCATTCCATTCTGTTCCACTCGGGTTGATTCCATTCTATTCCATTCCATTCCATTCGATTCCATTCGATATCATTCGATTCCATTCCATCCCATTCCATTCCATTCCATTCCATTCCGTTCTTCTTGGGTTGAGTCCATTCCATTCCATTTCATTCCATTCCATTCCATTCCATTTCTTTCGATTCCATTCGATTCCATTCCATTCCATTCCATTCCAATCCATTGCATTCTACTCAGGTTGATTCCATTCCATTCCATTCCATTCCATTCCATTCCATTCCATTCCATTCCATTCTATTCCATTCCATTCTACTCCATTGAATTCCATTCCATTCCATTCCATTCCATTCCATTCCTTTCCAATCCATTTAGTTCTACTCGGGTTGATTCCATTCCATTCCATTCCATTCCATTCCATTCCATTCCATTCCATTCCATTCCATTCCATTCCATTGCGTTCCATTCGATTCGATTCCATTCCATTCCATTCCATTCCATTCCAATCCATTCCATTCTACTTGGGTTCATTCCATTCCATTCCATTCCATTCCATTCCATTCGATTCCATTCGATTCCATTCCATTTCATTCCATTCCATTCTGTTCTACTCGGGTTGATTCCACTCCATTCCATTCCATTCCATTCCATTCTATTCCATTCCATTCCATTCGATTCCATTCTATTCCATTCGATTCCATTCCATTCCATTTCATTTTATTCCAATCCATTCCATTCCATTCTATTCCATTGAATTCCATTCCATTCCATTCCAATCCATCCAATTCCATTCCTTTCCATTCCAATCCATGCCATTCTACTCGGGTTGAATCCATTCCATTCCATTCCATTCCATTCCATTCCATTCCATTCCATTCCATTCCATTCCATTCCATTCCATTCCGTTCTACTCGGGTTGATTCCATTCTATTCCATTCCATTCCGTTCGATTCCATTCGATTCCATTCGATTCCATTCCATTCCATTCCATTCCCTTCCATTCCATTCTATTCCATTGAATTCCATTCCATTCCATTGCATTCCATTCCATTCCATTCCATTCCATTCCGTTCTACTCTGATTGACTCCATTCCATTCCATTCCATTCCATTCCATTCCATTCCATTCCATTCCATTCCATTCCATTCGATTCCATTCCATTCCATTCCATTCCATTCCATTCCATTCCAATACATTCCATTCTACTCTGGTTGATTCCATTCCATTCCATTCCATTCCATTCCATTCCATTCGTCTCCATTCGATTCCATTCGATTCCATTCCATTCTATTCCATTGAATTCCATTCCATTCCATTCCATTCCATTCCATTCTATTCCATTCCATTCCATTCCATTCCGTTCTACTCGGGTTGATTCCATTCCATTCCATTCCATTCCATTGCATTCCATTCCACTCCATTCCATTCGATTCCATTCGATTCCATTCCATTCCATTCCATTCCATTCCAATCCATTCCATTCTACTCGGGTTGATTCCATTCCATTCCATTCCATTCCATTCCATTCCATTCCATTCCATTCCATTCCATTCCATTGCATTCCATTCGATTCCATTCGATTCCATTCCATTCGATTCCATTCGATATCATTCGATTCCATTCCATCCCATTCCATTCCATTCCATTCCATTCCGTTCTACTCGGGTTGATTCCATTCCATTCCGTTTCATTCCATTCCATTCCATTCCATTCCATTCCATTCCGTTCTAATCGGTTTGATTCCACTCCATTCCATTCCATTCCATTCCATTCCATTCCATTCCATTCCATTCCATTCCTTTGCATTCCAACCCATTCCGTTCTACTCGGGTTGATTCCATTCCATTCCATTCCATTCCATTCCATTCCATTCCATTCCATTCCATTCCATTCGATTCCATTCCATTCCATTCCATTCCATTTCATTCCAAACCATTCCATTCTACTCGGGTTCATCATTCCATTCCACTCCATTCCATTCCATTCCACTCGGGTTCTTTCCATTCCATTCCATTCCATTCCATTCCATTCCATTCCATTCCATTCCATTCCGTTCTACTCAGGTTGATTTCCATTCAATTCCATTCCATTCCATTCCATTCCATTCCATTCCATTCCATTCCATTCCACTCCATTCCATTCCGTTGTATTCGGGTTGATTCCATTCCATTCCATTCCATTCCATTCCATTCCATTCCATTCCATTCCATTCCATTCCATTCCGTTCTACTCAGGTTGATTTCCATTCAATTCCATTCCATTCCATTCCATTCCATTCCATTCCATTCCATTCCATTCCATTCCACTCCATTCCATTCCGTTGTATTCGGGTTGATTCCATTCCATTCCATTCCATTCCATTCCATTCCATTCCATTCCATTCCATTCTATTCCATTCCGTTCTACTCGGCTTGAATCCATTGATTTCCGTTCCGTTCCGTTCCGTCCCGCCACGTCCCGTCCCGTCCCGTCCCGTCCCGTCCCATCCCGTCCCGTCTCGTCCCGTGCCGTTGTACTCGGGTTGATTCCATTCCACTCCGTTCCGTTCATTTCCGTTCCGTTCCATTCAGTTCCACGCGGGTTGATTCAATTCCATTCTATTCTATTCCATTCCATTCCATTCCATTCCATTCCATTCCATTCCATTCCATTCTACTCGGGTTGATTCCATGCCGTTCCGTTCCGTTCCATTGCGTCCCATCCCGACGCGTCCCGTCCCGTCCCGTCCCGTCAAATTACGTTCCGTTCTGATCGGGTTGATTCCGTTCCATTCCGTTCCGTTCCTTTCCGTTCCGTTCCATTCCGTTACACGCGGGTTGATTCAATTCCATTCTATTACATTGAATTCCATTCCATTCCATTCCATTCCATTCTACTCGGATTGATTGCATTCCATTCCATTCCATTCCAGTCCATTCCAATCCATTCCATTCTACTCGGGTTGATTCCATTCCATTCCATTCCATTCCATTCCATTCCATTCCATTCCATTCCATTCCATTCCATTCCATTCCATTCCATTCCACTCGGGCTCATTCCATTCCATTCCATTCCATTCCATTCCATTCCATTCCATTCCATTCCATTCCATTCCGTTCTACTCGGGTTGATTTCCATTCCATTCCATTCCATTCCATTCCACTCCATTCCATTCCATTCCATTCCATTCCATTCCATTCCATTCCATTCCATTCCATTCCATTCCTTTCCATTTATTCCATTCCGTTCTACTCGGTTTGATTCCATTGAGTTTGGTTACGTTCCGTTCCGTCCCATCCCGTCCCGTCCCGTCCCGCTCCGTTTTACTCGGGTTGATTCCTTTGCATTCCGTTCCGCTCGTTTCCATTCCGTTTCATTCCGTTCCACGCGGGTTGGTTCAATTCCATTCTATTCTATTCTATTCCTTTCCATTAAATTCCATTCTACTCGGGTTGATTCCATGCCGTTCCATTCCGTTCCATTCCGTCCCATCCCGACCCGTCCCATCCCGTCCCGTCCCGTCCCATCCCGTTCCGTTCCACATGGGTTGATTCAATTCCTTTCGGTTACATTGAATTCCATTCCATTCCATTCCATTCCATTCCATTCCATTCCATTCCATTCCATTCCATTCCATTCCATTCCATTCCTTTCCATTCCAATCCATTCCATTCTACTCGGGTTGATTCCATTCCATTCCAATCCATTCCATTCCATTCCATTCCATTCCATTCCATTCCGTTCAGTTTCATTCCATTCCATTCCATTCCATTCCATTCCATTCTACACGGGTTGATTCCATTCCATTCCATTCCATTCCATTCCATTCCATTCCATTCCATTCCATTCCATTCCATTATATTCCATTCCATTCCATTCGATTCCGTTCGATTCCATTCCATTCCATTCGATTCCATTCGATTCCATTCGATTCCATTCCATTCCATTCCATTCCATTCCATTCCATTCCATTCCATTCTACACGGGTTGATTCCATTCCATTCCATTCCATTCCATTCTATACGGGTTGATTCCATTCCATTCCATTCCATTCCATTCCATTCCATTCCATTCCATTCCATTCCATTCCATTCCATTCCTTTCCATTCCGTACTACTCGGGTTGATTCCACTCCATTCCATTCCATTCCATTCCATTCCATTCCATTCCATTGCGTTCCATTCGAATCGATTCCATTCCATACCATTCCATTCCATTCCAATCCATTCCATTCTACTTGGGTTCATTCCATTCCATTCCATTCCATTCCATTCTATTCCATTCGATTCCATGCCATTCCATTCCATTCCATTCCATTCCATTCCATTCTATTCTACTCGGGTTGATTCCACTCCATTCCATTCCATTCCATTCCATTCTATTCCATTCCATTCCATTCGATTCCATTCTATTCCATTCGATTCCATTCCATTCCATTTCATTTTATTCCATTCCATTCCATTCCATTCTATTCCATTGAATTCCATTCCATTCCATTCCATTCCATTCCATTCCATTCCATTCCATTCCATTCCGTTCTACTCGGGTTGATTCCACTCCATTCCATTCCATTCCATTCCATTCCATTCCATTCCATTCCATTCCATTCCACTCGGGTTGAGCATTCCATTCGATTCCTTTCCATTCCATTCCATTCCATTCCATTCCATTCCATTCCATTCCACTCGGGCTCATTCCATTCCATTCCATTCCATTCCATTCCATTCCATTCCATTCCATTCCATTCCATTCCATTCCATTCCGTTCTACTCGGGTTGATTTCCATTCCATTCCATTCCATTCCATTCCTTTCCACTCCATTCCATTCCATTCCATTCCATTCCATTCCATTCAATTCCATTCCATTCCTTTCCATTTATTCCATTCCGTTCTTCTCGGGTTGATTCCATTTAGTTTGGTTCCGTTCCGTTCCGTCCCGTCCCGTCCCGTCCCGTCCCGTTCCGTTTTACTCGGGTTGATTCCTTTGCATTCCGTTCCGCTCGTTTCCATTCCGTTCCATTCCGTTCCACGCGGGTTGGTTCAGTTCCATTCTATTCTATTCTATTCCTTTCCATTCCATTCCATTCTACTCGGGTTGATTCCATGCCGTTCCATTCGGTTCCATTCCGTCCCATTCCGACCCGTCCCATCCCGTCCCTTCCCGTCCCATCCCGTTCCGTTCCACGTGGGTTGATTCAATTCCTTTCGGTTACATTGAATTCCATTCCATTCCATTCTACTCGGATTGATTCCATTCCATTCCATTCCATTCCATTCCATTCCATTCCATTCCATTCCGTTTCATTCCATTCCATTCCATTCCATTCCATTCCATTCCATTCCATTCGATTCCATTCCATTCCATTCCATTCCATTCCGTTCTAGTCGGGTTGATTCCATTCTATTCCATTCCATTCCATTCCATTCCATTCCATTCCATTCTATTCCATTCCATTTTACTCCATTGAATTCCATTCCATTCCATTCTATTCCATTCCATTCCATTCCTTTCCATTCCATTTAGTTCTACTCTGGTTGATTCCATTCCATTCCATTCCATTCCATTCCATTCCATTCCATTCCATTCCATTCCATTCCATTACTTTCCATTCCATTCCATTCCAATCCATTCCATTCTACTCGGGTTGACTCCATTCCATTCCATTCCATTCCATTCCATTCCATTCCATTCCATTCCATTATATTCCATTCCATTCCATTCGATTCCGTTCGATTCCATTCCATTCCATTCGATTCCATTCGATTCCATTCGATTCCATTTGATTCCATTCCATTCCATTCCATTCCATTCCATTCCATTCCATTCCATTCCAATCCATTTCATTCTACACGGGTTGATTCCATTCCATTCCATTCCATTCCATTCCATTCCATTCCATTCCATACCATTCCATTCCTTTTGATTCCATTCCATTCCATTAAATTCCATTCCATTCCATTCCATTCCATTCCATTCCATTCCATTCCATTCCATTCCTTTTGATTCCATTCCATTCCATTAAATTCCATTCCATTCCATTCCATTCCATTCCATTCCATTCCATTCCTTTCCATTCCGCTCTACTCGGGTTGATTCCACTCCATTCCATTCCATTCCATTCCATTCCATTCCATTCCATTCCATTCCATTCTATTCCATTCCATTCCATTCCATTCCATTCCATTCCATTCCATTCCGTTCTAGTCGGGTTGATTCCATTCTATTCCATTCCATTCCATTCCATTCCATTCCATTCCATTCCATTCCATTCCATTCCATTCTATTCCATTCCACTCTACTCCATTGAATTCCATTCCATTCCATTCAATTCCATTCCATTCCATTCCTTTCCATTCCATTTAGTTCTACTCGGGTTGATTCCATTCCATTCCATTCCATTCCATTACTTTCCATTCCATTCCATTCCAATCCATTCCATTCTACTCGGGTTGACTCCATTCCATTCCATTCCATTCCATTATATTGCATTCTATTCCATTCGATTCCGTTTGATTCCATTCCATTCCATTCCATTCCATTCCATTTCATTCCATTCCATTCCATTCCATTCCATTCCATTCGATTCCATTCCATTCCATTCGATTCCATTCCATTCCATTCCATTCCATTCCATTCCATTCCATTCCAATCCATTCCATTCTACTCGGGTTGTTTCCATTCCATTCCATTCCATTCCATTCCATTCCATTCCATTCCATTCCATTCCATTCCTTTCTATTCCATTCCATTCCATTCCATTCCATTCCATTCCATTCCATTCCATTCCATTCCATTCCATTCTAATCGGTTTGATTCCACTCCATTCCATTCCATTCCATTCCATTCCATTCCATTCCATTCCAATTCTTTCCTTTCCATTCCAACCCATTCCGTTCTACTCGGGTTGATTCCATTCCATTCCATTCCATTCCATTCCATTCCATTCCATTCCATTCCATTCCATTCGATTCCATTCGATTCCATTCCATTCCATTCCATTCCATTTCATTCCAAACCATTCCATTCTACCCGGGTTCATCATTCCATTCCATTCCATTCCATTCCATTCCACTCGGGTTCTTTCCATTCCATTCCATTCCATTCCATTCCATTCCATTCCATTCCATTCCATTCCATTCCGTTCTACTCAGGTTGATTTCCATTCCATTCCATTCCATTAAATTCCATTCCATTCCATTCCATTCCGTTCCATTCCGTTCCACTCGGGTTGATTCCATTCTATTCCATTCCATTCCATTCGATTCCATTCGATATCATTCGATTCCATTCCATCCCATTCCATTCCATTCCATTCCATTCCGTTCTACTCGGGTTGATTCCATTCCATTCCATTTCATTGCATTCCATTCCATTCCATTTCTTTCGATTCCATTCGATTCCATTCCATTCCAATCCATTCCATTCTACTCAGGTTGATTCCATTCCATTCCATTCCATTCCATTCCATTCCATTCCATTTCATTCCATTCGATTCCACTCGATTCCATTCCATTCCTTTCCATTCCATTCCAATCCATTCCATTCTACTCGGGTGGATTCCATTCCATTCCATTCCATTCCATTCCATTCCATTCCATTCCATTCCATTCCGTTCTAGTCGGGTTGATTCCATTCCATTCCATTCCATTCCATTCCATTCCATTCCATTCCATTCCATTCCATTCCATTCCATTCCATTCTATTCCATTCCATTCTACTCCTTTGAATTCCATTCCATTCCATTCCATTCCATTCCATTCCATTCCATTCCTTTCCATTCCATTTAGTTCTACTCGGGTTGATTCCATTCCTTTCCATTCCATTCCATTCCATTCCATTGCATTCCATTCCATTCCATTCCATTCCATTCCATTCCATTCCATTCCAATCCATTCCATTCTACTCGGGTTCACTCCATTCCATTCCATTCCATTCCAATCCATTATATTCCATTCTATTCCATTCGATTCCATTCGATTCCATTCCATTCCATTCCATTCCATTCCATTCCATTCCATTCCTTTCCATTTACTCCATTGCGTTCTACTCGGGTTGATTCCATTGAGTTTGGTTCCGTTCCGTTCCGTCCCGTCCCGTCCCGTGCCGTTTTACTCGGGTTGATTCCTTTCCATTCCGTTCCGCTCGTTTCCGTTATGTTCCATTCTGTTCCACGCGGGTTGGTTCAATTCCATTCTATTCTATTCTATTCCTTTTCTTTCCATTCCATTCCATTCCATTCCATTCTACTAGGGTTGATTCCATGCCATTCCGTTCCGTTCCATTCCGTCTCATCCCGACCCATCCCATCGCGTCCCGTGCCGTCCCATCCCGTTCCGTTCCACATGGGTTGAATCAATTCCTTTCGGTTACATTGAATTCCATTCCATTCCATTCTACTCGGATTGATTCCATTCCATTCCATTCCATTCCATTCCATTCGATTCCATTCCATTCCATTCCTTTCCATTCCAATCCATTCCATTCTACTCGGGTTGATTCCATTCTATTCCATTCCATTCCATTCCATTCCATTCCATTCCATTCCATTCCATTCCATTCCATTCCATTCCATTCCATTCCATTCCATTCTGTTCTACTCGGGTTGATTCCATTCTATTCCATTCCATTCCGTTCGATTCCATTTGATTCCTTTCCATTCCATTCCATTCCATTCCATTCCCTTCCATTCCATTCTATTCCATTGAATTCCATTCCATTGCATTCCATTCCATTCCATTCCGTTCTACTCTGATTGATTCCATTCCATTCCATTCCATTCCATTCCATTCGTCTCCATTCAATTCCATTCGATTCCATTCCATTCTATTCCATTGAATTCCATTCCATTCCATTCCATTCCATCCAATTCCATTCCTTTCCATTCCAATCCATTCCATTCTACTCGGGTTGATTCCATTCCATTCCATTCCATTCCATTCCATTCGATTCCATTCCATTCCATTCCATTCCATTCCATTCCATTCCATTCCATTCCATTCCTTTCCATTTACTCCATTGCGTTCTACTCGGGTTGATTCCATTGAGTTTGGTTCCGTTCCGTTCCGTCCCGTCCCGTCCCGTGCCGTTTTACTCGGGTTGATTCCTTTCCATTCCGTTCCGCTCGTTTCCGTTATGTTCCATTCTGTTCCACGCGGGTTGGTTCAATTCCATTCTATTCTATTCTATTCCTTTTCTTTCCATTCCATTCCATTCCATTCCATTCTACTAGGGTTGATTCCATGCCATTCCGTTCCGTTCCATTCCGTCTCATCCCGACCCATCCCATCCCGTCCCGTGCCGTCCCATCCCGTTCCGTTCCACATGGGTTGAATCAATTCCTTTCGGTTACATTGAATTCCATTCCATTCCATTCTACTCGGATTGATTCCATTCCATTCCATTCCATTCCATTCCATTCGATTCCATTCCATTCCATTCCTTTCCATTCCAATCCATTCCATTCTACTCGGGTTGATTCCATTCTATTCCATTCCATTCCATTCCATTCCATTCCATTCCATTCCATTCCATTCCATTCCATTCCATTCCATTCCATTCCATTCCATTCTGTTCTACTCGGGTTGATTCCATTCTATTCCATTCCATTCCGTTCGATTCCATTTGATTCCTTTCCATTCCATTCCATTCCATTCCATTCCCTTCCATTCCATTCTATTCCATTGAATTCCATTCCATTGCATTCCATTCCATTCCATTCCGTTCTACTCTGATTGATTCCATTCCATTCCATTCCATTCCATTCCATTCGTCTCCATTCAATTCCATTCGATTCCATTCCATTCTATTCCATTGAATTCCATTCCATTCCATTCCATTCCATCCAATTCCATTCCTTTCCATTCCAATCCATTCCATTCTACTCGGGTTGATTCCATTCCATTCCATTCCATTCCATTCCATTCGATTCCATTCCATTCCATTCCATTCCATTCCATTCCATTCCGTTCTATTCGGGTTGATTCCATTCTATTCCATTCCATTCCGTTCGATTCCATTCGATTCCATTCGATTCCATTCCATTCCATTCCATTCCCTTCCATTCCATTCTATTCCATTGAATTCCATTCCATTCCATTGCATTCCATTCCATTCCATTCCATTCCATTCCATTCCATTCCGTTCTACTCTGATTGACTCCATTCCATTCCATTCCATTCTATTCCATTCCATTCCATTCCATTCCATTCCATTCCATTCGATTCCATTCCATTCCATTCCATTCCATTCCATTCCATTCCATTCCATTCCATTCCATTCCTTTCCATTCCAACCCATTCCTTTCTACTCGGGTTGATTCCATTCCATTCCATTCCATTCCATTCCATTCCACTCGGGCTCATTCCATTCCATTCCATTCCATTCCATTCCATTCCATTCCATTCCATTCCATTCCATTCCGTTCTAGTCGGGTTGATTTCCATTCCATTCCATTCCATTCCACTCCACTCCATTCCATTCCATTCCATTCCATTCCATTCCATTCCATTCCATTCCATTCCATTCTTTCCATTTATTCCATTCCGTTCTACTCGGGTTGATTCCATTGAGTTTGGTTACGTTCCGTTCCGTCCCATCCCGTCCCGTCCCGTCCCGTTCCGTTTTACTCGGGTTGATTCCTTTGCATTCCGTTCCGCTCGTTTCCATTCCGTTCCATTCCATTGCACGCGGGTTGGTTCAATTCCATTCTATTCTATTCTATTCCTTTCCATTCCATTCCATTCTACTCGGGTTGATTCCATGCCGTTCCATTCCGTTCCATTCCGTCCCATCCGGACCCATCCCATCCCGTCCCGTCCCGTCCCATCCCGTTCCGTTCCACATGGGTTGATTCAATTCCTTTCGGTTACATTGAATTCCATTCCATTCCATTCCATTCCATTCCATTCCATTCCATTCCATTCCATTCCATTCCTTTCCATTCCAATCCATTCCATTCTACTCGGGTTGATTCCATTCCATTCCAATTCATTCCATTCCATTCCATTCCATTCCATTCCATTCCATTCCATTCCATTCAGTTTCATTCCATTCCATTCCATTCCAATCCATTCCTTTCCATTCCATTCCATTCCATTCCATTCCATTCTATTCCATCACATTCTACTACATTGAATTCCATTCCATTCCATTCAATTCCATTCCATTCCATTCCTTTCCATTCCATTTAATTCTACTCGGGTTCATTCCATTCCATTCCATTCCATTCCATTCCATTCCATTCCATTGCATTCCATTCCATTCCATTCCATTACTTTCCATTCCATTCCATTCCAATCCATTCCATTCTACTCGGGTTGACTCCATTCCATTCCATTCCATTCCATTCCATTCCATTCCATTCCATTCCATTCCATTCCATTATATTCCATTCTATTCCATTCGATTCCGTTCGATTCCATTCCATTCCATTCCATTCCATTCCATTCCATTCCATTCCATTCCATTCGATTCCATTCCATTCCATTCGATTCCATTCCATTCCATTCCATTCCATTCCATTCCATTCCATTCCATTCCATTCCAATCCATTCCATTCTACTCGGGTTGATTCCATTCCATTCCATTCCATTCCATTCCATTCCATTCCATTCCATTCCATTC
Organism: Gorilla gorilla gorilla; assembly: GCF_029281585.2. Taxonomy (NCBI): domain Eukaryota; kingdom Metazoa; phylum Chordata; class Mammalia; order Primates; family Hominidae; genus Gorilla; species Gorilla gorilla. The sequence goes on from NC_073241.2 coordinate 9,264,370, forward strand.
CATTCCTTTCCATTCCAACCCATTCCGTTCTACTCGGGTTGATTCCATTCCATTCCATTCCATTCCATTCCATTCCAATCCATTCCATTCTACTCGGGTTGATTCCATTCCATTCCATTCCATTCCAATCCATTCCATTCCATTCCATTCCATTCCATTCCATTCCATTCCATTCCATTCCATTCCATTCTATTCCATTCCGTTCTACTCGGCTTGAATCCATTGAGTTCCGTTCCGTTCCGTTCCGTCCCTACACGTCCCGTCCCGTCCCATCCCGTCCCGTCCCGTCCCGTCCCGTGCCGTTGTACTCGGGTTGATTCCATTCCACTCCGTTCTGTTCCTTTCCGTTCCCTTCCATTCAGTTCCACGCGGGTTGATTCAATTCCATTCTATTCTATTCCATTCCATTCCATTCCATTCCATTCCATTCCATTCCATTCCATTCCATTTTACTCGGGTTGATTCCATGCCGTTCCGTTCCGTTCCATTCTGTCCCATCCCGACGCGTCCCGTCCCGTCCCGTCCCATTCCATTCCATTCTGATCGGGTTGATTCCGTTCCATTCCGTTCCGTTCCTTTCCGTTCCATTCCATTCCGTTACACGCGGGTTGATTCAATTCCATTCTATTACATTGAATTCCATTCCATTCCATTCCATTCCATTCTACTCGGATTGATTGCATTCCATTCCATTCCATTCCAGTCCATTCCAATCCATTCCATTCTACTCGGGTTGATTCCATTCCATTCCATTCCATTCCATTCCATTCCATTCCATTCCATTCCATTCCATTCCATTCCATTCCATTGCGTTCCATTCGATTCGATTCCATTCCATTCCATTCCAATCCATTCCATTCTACTTGGGTTCATTCCATTCCATTCCATTCCATTCCATTCCATTCCATTCGATTCCATTCCATTCCATTCCATTCCATTCTTTTCTACTCGGGTTGATTCCACTCCATTCCATTCCATTCCATTCCATTCTATTCCATTCCATTCCATTCGATTCCATTCTATTCCATTCGATTCCATTCCATTCCATTTCATTTTATTCCAATCCATTCCATTCCATTCTATTCCATTGAATTCCATTCCATTCCATTCCATTCCATCCAATTCCATTTCTTTCCATTCCAATCCATTCCATTCTACTCAGGTTGATTCCATTCCATTCCATTCCATTCCATTCCATTCGATTCCATTCCATTCCATTCCATTCCATTCCATTCCGTTCTACCCGGTTTGATTCCATTCTATTCCATTCCATTCCGTTCGATTCCATTCGATTCCATTCGATTCCATTCCATTCCATTCCATTCCCTTCCATTCCATTCTATTCCATTGAATTCCATTCCATTCCATTGCATTCCATTCCATTCCATTCCATTCCATTCCGTTCTACTCTGATTGACTCCATTCCATTCCATTCCATTCCATTCCATTCCATTCCATTCCATTCCATTCCATTCCATTCCATTCCATTCCATTCCAATACATTCCATTCTACTCTGGTTGATTCCATTCCATTCCATTCCATTCCATTCCATTCCATTCGTCTCCATTCGATTCCATTCGATTCCATTCCATTCTATTCCATTGAATTCCATTCCATTCCATTCCATTCCATTCCATTCTATTCCATTCCATTCCATTCCATTCCGTTCTACTCGGGTTGATTCCATTAAATTCCATTCCATTCCATTCCATTCCATTCCACTCCATTCCATTCGATTCCGTTCGATTCCATTCCATTCCATTCCATTCCATTTCATTCCAAACCATTCCATTCTACTCGGGTTCATCATTCCATTCCATTCCATTCCATTCCATTCCACTCGGGTTCTTTCCATTCCATTCCATTCCATTCCATTCCATTCCATTCCATTCCATTCCATTCCATTCCATTCCGTTCTACTCAGGTTGACTTCCATTCCATTCCATTCCATTCCATTCCATTCCATTCCATTCCATTCCATTCCATTCCACTCCATTCCATTCCGTTCTATTCGGGTTGATTCCATTGCATTCCATTCCATTCCATTCCATTCGATTCCATTCCATTCCATTCCATTCCATTCTATTCCATTCCGTTCTACTCGGCTTGAATCCATTGAGTTCCGTTCCGTTCCGTTCCGTCCCGACACGTCCCGTCCCGTCCCGTCCCGTCCCGTCCCATCCCGTCCCGTCCCGTCCCGTGCCGTTGTACTCGGGTTGATTCCATTCCACTACGTTCCGTTCATTTCCGTTCCGTTCCATTCAGTTCCACGCGGGTTGATTCAATTCCATTCTATTCCATTCCATTCCATTCCATTCCATTCCATTCCATTCCATTCTACTCGGGTTGATTCCATGCCGTTCCGTTCCGTTCCATTGCGTCCCATCCCGACGCGTCCCGTCCCGTCCCGTCCCGTCAAATTACGTTCCGTTCTGATCGGGTTGATTCCGTTCCATTCCGTTCCGTTCCTTTCCGTTCCGTTCCATTCCGTTACACGCGGGTTGATTCAATTCCATTCTATTACATTGAATTCCATTCCATTCCATTCCATTCCATTCTACTCGGATTGATTGCATTCCATTCCATTCCATTCCAGTCCATTCCAATCCATTCCATTCTACTCGGGTTGATTCCATTCCATTCCATTCCATTCCATTCCATTCCATTCCATTCCATTCCATTCCATTCCATTCCATTCCACTCGGGCTCATTCCATTCCATTCCATTCCATTCCATTCCATTCCATTCCATTCCATTCCATTCCGTTCTACTCGGGTTGATTTCCATTCCATTCCATTCCACTCCATTCCATTCCATTCCATTCCATTCCATTCCATTCCATTCCATTCCATTCCATTCCTTTCCATTTATTCCATTCCGTTCTACTCGGGTTGATTCCATTGAGTTTGGTTACGTTCCGTTCCGTCCCATCCCGTCCCGTCCCGTCCCGTTCCGTTTTACTCGGGTTGATTCCTTTGCATTACGTTCCGCTCGTTTCCATTCCGTTCCATTCCGTTCCACGCGGGTTGGTTCAATTCCATTCTATTCTATTCTATTCCTTTCCATTCCATTCCATTCTACTCGGGTTGATTCCATGCCGTTCCATTCCGTTCCATTCCGTCCCATCCCGATCCGTCCCAACCCGTCCCGTCCCGTCCCATCCCGTTCCGTTCCACATGGGTTGATTCAATTCCTTTCGGTTACATTGAATTCCATTCCATTCCATTCTACTCGGATTGATTCCATTCCATTCCATTCCATTCCATTCCATTCCATTCCATTCCATTCCATTCCATTCCATTCCATTCCTTTCCATTCCAATCCATTCCATTCTATTCGGGTTGATTCCATTCCATTCCAATCGATTCCATTCCATTCCATTCCATTCCATTCCATTCAGTTTCATTCCATTCCATTCCATTCCATTCCATTCCTTTCCATTCCATTCCATTCCATTCCATTCCATTCCATTCTATTCCATTACATTCTATTACATTGAATTCCATTCCATTCCATTCCATTCCATTCCATTCCTTTCCATTCCATTTAGTTCTACTCGGGTTGATTCCATTCCATTCCATTCCATTCCATTCCATTCCATTCCATTCCATTGCATTCCATTCCATTCCATTCCATTACTTTCCATTCCATTCCATTCCAATCCATTCCATTCTACTCGGGTTGACTCCATTCCATTCCATTCCATTCCATTCCATTCCATTCCATTCCATTATATTCCATTCTATTCCATTCGATTCCGTTCGATTCCTTTCCATTCCATTCCATTCCATTCCATTCCATTCCATTCCATTCCATTCCATTCGATTCCATTCCATTCCATTCCATTCCATTCCATTCCATTCCATTCCATTCCATTCCATTCCATTCCAATCCATTCCATTCTACTCGGGTTGATTCCATTCCATTCCATTCCATTCCATTCCATTCCATTCCATTCCATTCCATTCCATTCCATTCCATTCCATTCCATTCCATTCCTTTCCATTCCATTCCATTCCATTCCATTCCATTCCATTCCATTCCATTCCATTCCATTCCATTCCATTCCGTTCTACTCGGGTTGATTCCACTCCATTCCATTCCATTCCATTCCATTCCATTCCATTCCATTCCATTCCATTCCATTCCATTCCTTTCCATTCCAACGCATTCCGTTCTACTCGGGTTGATTCCATTCCATTCCATTCCATTCCATTCCATTCCATTCCAATCCATTCCATTCTACTCGGGTTGATTCCATTCCATTCCATTCCATTCCAATCCATTCCATTCCATTCCATTCCATTCCATTCCATTCCATTCCATTCCATTCCATTCCATTCCATTCCTTTCTATTCCATTCCATTCCATTCCATTCCATTCCATTCCATTCCATTCCATTCCATTCCATTCCGTTCTACTCGGGTTGATTCCACTCCATTCCATTCCATTCCATTCCATTCCATTCCATTCCATTCCATTCCATTCCATTCCTTTCCATTCCAACCCATTCCTTTCTACTCGGGTTGATTCCATTCCATTCCATTCCATTCCATTCCATTCCATTCCATTCCATTCCATTCCATTCCATTCCATTTCATTCCAAACCGTTCCATTCTACTCGGATTCATCATTCCATTCCATTCCATTCCATTCCATTCCACTCGGGTTCATTCCATTCCATTCCATTCCATTCCATTCCATTCCATTCCATTCCATTCCGTGCTACTCAGGTTGATTTCCATTCCATTCCATTCCATTCCATTCCATTCCATTCCATTCCATTCCATTCCATTCCATTCCATTCCATTCCATTGCATTTCATTCGATTCCATTCGATTCCATTCCATTCGATTCTATTCGATATCATTCGATTCCATTCCATCCCATTCCATTCCATTCCGTTCTACTCGGGTTGATTCCATTCCATTCCGTTTCATTCCATTCCATTCCATTCCATTCCATTCCATTCCGTTCTAATCGGTTTGATTCCACTCCATTCAATTCCATTCCATTCCATTCCATTCCATTCCATTCCATTCCATTCCATTCCTTTCCATTCCAACCCATTCCGTTCTACTCGGGTTGATTCCATTCCATTCCATTCCATTCCATTCCATTCCATTCCTTTCCATTCCATTCCATTCGATTCCATTCCATTCCATTCCATTCCATTCCATTTCATTCCAAACCATTCCATTCTACTCGGGTTCATCATTCCATTCCATTCCATTCCATTCCATTCCACTCGGGTTCTTTCCATTCCATTCCATTCCATTCCATTCCATTCCATTCCATTCCATTCTACACAGGTTGATTTCCATTCCATTCCATTCCATTCCATTCCATTCCATTCCATTGCATTCCATTCCATTCCATTCCATTCCACTCCATTCCATTCCGTTCTATTCGGGTTGATTCTATTCCATTCCATTCCATTCCATTCCATTCCATTCCATTCCATTCTATTCCATTCCGTTCTACTCGGCTTGAATCCATTGAGTTCCGTTCCGTTCCGTTCCGTCCCGACACGTCCCGTCCCGTCCGGTCCCGTCCCGTCCCATCCCGTCCCGTCCCGTCCCGTGCCGTTGTACTCGGTTTGATTCCATTCCACTCCGTTCCGTTCATTTCCGTTCCGTTCCATTCAGTTCCACGCGGGTTGATTCAATTCCATTCTATTCTATTCCATTCCATTCCATTCCATTCCATTCCGTTCCATTCCATTCCACTCCATTCCATTCGATTCCATTCGATTCCATTCCATTCCATTCCATTCCATTCCATTCCAATCCGTTCCATTCTACTCGGGTTGATTCCATTCCATTCCATTCCATTCCATTCCATTCCATTCCATTCCATTCCATTCCATTGCATTCCATTCGATTCCATTCGATTCCATTCCATTCGATTCCATTCGATATCATTCGATTCCATTCCATCCCATTCCATTCCATTCCATTCCATTCCGTTCTACTCGGGTTGATTCCGTTCCATTCCGTTTCATTCCATTCCATTCCATTCCATTCCATTCCATTCCATTCCGTTCTAATCGGTTTGATTCCACTCCATTAAATTCCATTCCATACCATTCCATTCCATTCCATTCCATTCCATTCCATTCCTTTCCATTCCAACCCATTCCGTTCTACTCGGGTTGATTCCATTCCATTCCATTCCATTCCATTCCACTCCATTCCTTTCCATTCCATTCCATTCGATTCCATTCCATTCCATTCCATTCCATTTCATTCCAAACCATTCCACTCTACTCGGGTTCATCATTCCATTCCATTCCATTCCATTCCATTCCACTCGGGTTCTTTCCATTCCATTCCATTCCATTCCATTCCATTCCATTCCATTCCATTCCATTCCATTCTACTCAGGTTGATTTCCATTCCATTCCATTCCATTCCATTCCATTCCATTCCATTCCATTCCATTCCATTCCATTCCATTCCATTCCACTCCATTCCATTCCGTTCTATTCGGGTTGATTCCATTCCATTCCATTCCATTCCATTCCATTCCATTCCATTCCATTCCATTCCATTCCATTCCATTCTATTCCATTCCGTTCTACTCGGCTTGAATCCATTGAGTTCCGTTCCGTTCCGTTCCGTCCCGACACGTCCCGTCCCGTCCCGTCCCGTGCCGTTGTACTCGGGTTGATTCCATTCCACTACGTTCCGTTCATTTCCGTTCCGTTCCATTCAGTTCCACGCGGGTTGATTCAATTCCATTCTATTCTATTCTATTCCTTTCCATTCCATTCCATTCTACTCGGGTTGATTTCAAGCCGTTCCATTCCGTTCCATTCCGTCCCATCCCGACCCGTCCCATCCCGTCCCGTCTCGTCCCATCCCATTCCGTTCCACATGGGTTGATTCAATTCCTTTCGGTTACATTGAATTCCATTCCATTCCATTCTACTCGGATTGATTCCATTCCATTCCATTCCATTCCATTCCATTCCATTCCATCCCATTCCATTCCATTCCATTCAGTTTCATTCCATTCCATTCCATTCCATTCCATTCCTTTCCATTCCATTCCATTCCATTCCATTCCATTCTATTCCATTACATTCTACTACATTGAATTCCATTCCATTCCATTCCATTCCATTCCATTCCATTCCTTTCCATTCCATTTAGTTCTACTCGGGTTGATTCCATTCCATTCCATTCCATTCCATTCCATTCCATTCCATTCCATTCCATTCCATTCCATTCCATTGCATTCCATTCCATTCCATTCCATTCCATTGCATTCCATTCCATTCCATTCCATTACTTTCCATTCCATTCCATTCCAATCAATTCCATTCTACTCGGGTTGACTCCATTCCATTCCATTCCATTCTATTCCTTTCCGTTCTACTCGGCTTGAATCCATTGAGTTCCGTTCCGTTCCGTTCCGTCCCAACACGTCCCGTCCCGTCCCGTCCCGTCCCGTCCCTTCCCGTCCCGTCCCGTGCCGTTGTACTCGGGTTGATTCCGTTCCACTCCGTTCCGTTCCTTTCCGTTCCGTTCCATTCAGTTCCACGCGGGTTGATTCAATTCCATTCTATTCTATTCCATTCCATTCCATTCCATTCCATTCCATTTTACTCGGGTTAATTCCATGCCGTTCCGTTGCGTTCCATTCTGTCCCATCCCGACGCGTCCCGTCCCGTCCCGTCCCGTCCCATTCCGTTCCGTTCTGATCGGGTTGATTCCGTTCCATTCCGTTCCGTTCCTTTCCGTTCCATTCCATTCCGTTACACGCGGGTTGATTCAATTCCATTCTATTACATTGAATTCCATTCCATTCCATTCTATTCGGATTGATTGCATTCCATTCCATTCCATTCCAGTCCATTCCAATCCATTCCATTCTACTCGGGTTGATTCCATTCCATTCCATTCCATTCCATTCCATTCCATTCCATTCCATTGCGTTCCATTCGATTCGATTCCATTCCATTCCATTCCATTCCATTCCAATCCATTCCATTCTACTTGGGTTGATTCCATTCCATTCCATTCCATTCGATTCCATTCCATTCCATTCCATTCCATTCCATTCCATTCCATTCCATTCCATTCCATTCCATTCCATTCTGTACTACTAGGGTTGATTCCACTGCATTCCATTCCATTCCATTCCATTCTATTCCATTCCATTCCATTCGATTCCATTCTATTCCATTCGATTCCATTCCATTCCATTTCATTTTATTCCATTCCATTCCATTCCATTCTATTCCATTGAATTCCATTCCATTCCATTCCATTCCATTCAATTCCATTCCATTCCATTCCTTTCCATTCCAATCTATTCCATTCTACTCGGGTTGATTCCATTCCATTCCATTCCATTCCATTCCAATCGATTCGATTCCATTCCATTCCATTCCTTTCTACTCGGGTTGATTCCATTCTATTCCATTCCATTCCGTTCGATTCCATTCGATTCCATTCGATTCCATTCCATTCCATTCCATTCCCTTCCATTCCATTCTATTCCATTGAATTCCATTCCATTCCATTGCATTCCATTCCATTCCATTCCATTCCATTCCGTTTTACTCTGATTGACTCCATTCCATTCCATTCCATTCCATTCCATTCCATTCCATTCCATTCCATTCCATTCCATTCCATTCCATGCCATTCCATTCCAATACATTCCATTCTACTCTGGTTGATTCCATTCCATTCCATTCCATTCCATTCCATTCGTCTCCATTCGATTCCATTCGATTCCATTCCATTCTATTCCATTGAATTCCATTGAATTCCATTCCATTCCATTCCATTCCATTCCATTCCATTCCATTCCATTCCTTTCCGTTCTACTCGGGTTGATTCCATTCCATTCCATTCCATTCCATTCCATTCCATTCCATTCCATTCCATTCCATTCCACTCCATTCCATTCGATTCCATTCGATTCCATTCCATTCCATTCCATTCCATTCCATTCCAATCCATTCCATTCTACTCGGGTTGATTCCATTCCATTCCATTCCACTCCATTCCATTCCATTCCATTCCATTGCATTGCATTCCATTCGATTCCATTCGACTCCATTCCATTCGATTCCATTCGAGATCATTCGATTCCATTCCATCCCATTCCATTTCATTCCATTCCATTCCATTCCATTCCATTCCATTCCATTCCATTCCGTTCTACTCGGGTTGATTCCACTCCATTCCATTCCATTCCATTCCATTCCATTCCATTCCATTCCATTCCAATCCATTCCATTCTACTCGGGTTGATTCCATTCCATTCCATTCCATTCCATTCCATTCCATTCCATTCCATTCCATTCCACTTGATTCCATTCCATTCTTTCCATTCCATTCCAATCCATTCCATTCTACTCCGGTGGATTCCATTCCATTCCATTCCATTCCATTCCATTCCATTCCATTCCATTCCATTCGATTCCATTCCATTCCATTCCATTCCATTCCATTCCATTCCATTCCATTCCATTCCATTCCATTCCGTTCTAGTCAGGTTGATTCCATTCTATTCCATTCCATTCCATTCCATTCCACTCGATTCCATTCCATTCTTTCCATTCCATTCCAATCCATTCCATTCTACTCGGGTGGATTACATTCCATTCCATTCCATTCCATTCCATTGCATTCCATTCCATTCCATTCCATTCCATTCCATTCTATTCCACTCCATTCTACTCCATTGAATTCCATTCCATTCCATATTATTCCATTCCATTCCATTCCTTTCCATTCCATTTAGTTCTACTCGGGTTGATTCCATTCCATTCCATTCCATTCCATTCCATTCCATTCCATTCCATTCCATTCCATTCCATTCCATTCCATTCCATTCCATTCTGTTCCACTCGGGTTGATTCCATTCTATTCCATTCCATTCCATTCGATTCCATTCGATATCATTCGATTCCATTCCATCCCATTCCATTCCATTCCATTCCATTCCGTTCTTCTTGGGTTGAGTCCATTCCATTCCATTTCATTCCATTCCATTCCATTCCATTTCTTTCGATTCCATTCGATTCCATTCCATTCCATTCCATTCCAATCCATTGCATTCTACTCAGGTTGATTCCATTCCATTCCATTCCATTCCATTCCATTCCATTCCATTCCATTCCATTCTATTCCATTCCATTCTACTCCATTGAATTCCATTCCATTCCATTCCATTCCATTCCATTCCTTTCCAATCCATTTAGTTCTACTCGGGTTGATTCCATTCCATTCCATTCCATTCCATTCCATTCCATTCCATTCCATTCCATTCCATTCCATTCCATTACTTTCCATTCCATTCCATTCCATTCCATTCTATTCTACTCGGGTTGACTCCATTCCATTCCATTCCACTCCATTCCATTCCGTTATATTCCATTCTATTCCATTCGATTCCGTTCGATTCCATTCCATTCCATTCCATTCGATTCCCTTCCATTCCATTCCATTCCATTCCATTCCATTCCATTCCATTCCATTCCATTCCATTCCATTCCATTCCATTCCATTCCATTCCATTCCATTCTGTTCCACTCGGGTTGATTCCATTCTATTCCATTCCATTCCATTCGATTCCATTCGATATCATTCGATTCCATTCCATCCCATTCCATTCCATTCCATTCCATTCCGTTCTTCTTGGGTTGAGTCCATTCCATTCCATTTCATTCCATTCCATTCCATTCCATTTCTTTCGATTCCATTCGATTCCATTCCATTCCATTCCATTCCAATCCATTGCATTCTACTCAGGTTGATTCCATTCCATTCCATTCCATTCCATTCCATTCCATTCCATTCCATTCCATTCGATTCCACTCGATTCCATTCCATTCCTTTCCATTCCATTCCAATCCACTCCATTCTATTCGGGTGGATTCCATTCCATTCCATTCCATTCCATTCCATTCCATTCCATTCCATTCCATTCCATTCCATTCCATTCCATTCCGTTCTAGTCGGGTTGATTCCGTTCCATTCCATTGCATTCCATTCCATTCCATTCCATTCCATTCCATTCCATTCCATTCCATTCTATTCCATTCCATTCTACTCCATTGAATTCCATTCCATTCCATTCCATTCCATTCCATTCCATTCCTTTCCAATCCATTTAGTTCTACTCGGGTTGATTCCATTCCATTCCATTCCATTCCATTCCATTCCATTCCATTCCATTCCATTCCATTCCATTCCATTACTTTCCATTCCATTCCATTCCATTCCATTCTATTCTACTCGGGTTGACTCCATTCCATTCCATTCCACTCCATTCCATTCCGTTATATTCCATTCTATTCCATTCGATTCCGTTCGATTCCATTCCATTCCATTCCATTCCATTCGATTCCATTCCATTCCATTCGATTCCCTTCCATTCCATTCCATTCCATTCCATTCCATTCCAATCCATTCCATTCTACTCGGGTTGATTCCATTCCATTCCATTCCATTCCAATCCATTCCATTCCATTCCATTCCATTCCATTCCATTCCATTCCATTCAATTCCATTCCATTCCATTCCATTCCTTTCTATTCCATTCCATTCCATTCCATTCCATTCCATTCCATTCCATTCCATTCCATTCCATTCCGTTCTACTCGGGTTGATTCCACTCCATTCCATTCCCTTCCATTCCATTCCATTCCATTCCATTCCATTCCATTCCATTCCATTCCATTCCATTCCTTTCCATTCCAACCCATTCCTTTCTACTCGGGTTGATTCCATTCCATTCCATTCCATTCCATTCCATTCCATTCCATTCCATTCCATTCCATTCCATTCCATTCCATTCCATTCCATTCCATTCCATTCCATTCCATTCCATTCCATTCCATTCGATTCCATTCCATTCCATTCCATTCCATTTCATTCCAAACCGTTCCATTCTACTCGGATTCATCATTCCATTCCATTCCATTCCATTCCATTCCACTCGGGTTCATTCCATTCCATTCCATTCCATTCCATTCCATTCCATTCCATTCCATTCCATTCCGTTCTACTCAGGTTGATTTCCATTCCATTCCATTCCATTCCATTCCATTCCATTCCATTCCATTCCATTCCATTCCATTCCATTCCATTCTATTCCATTCCGTTCTACTCGGCTTGAATCCATTGAGTTCCGTTCCGTTCCGTTTCGTCCCGAAACGTCCCGTCCCGTCCCGTCCCGTCCCGTCCCGTCCCGTCTCGTCCCGTCCCGTCCCGTCCCGTCCCGTCCCGTGCCGTTGTACTCGGGTTGATTCCATTCCACTCCGTTCCGTTCCTTTCCGTTCCCTTCCATTCAGTTCCACGCGGGTTGATTCAATTCCATTCTATTCTATTCCATTCCATTCCATTCCATTCCATTCCATTCCATTCCATTCCATTCCATTTTACTCGGGTTGATTCCATGCCGTGCCATTCCGTTCCATTCCGTTCCGTTCTGATCGGGTTGATTCCGTTCCATTCCGTTCCGTTCCTTTCCATTCCATTCCATTCCGTTACACGCAGGTTGATTCAATTCCATTCTATTACATTGAATTCTATTCCATTCCATTCCATTCCATTCTACTCGGATTGATTGCATTCCATTCCATTCCATTCCAGTCCATTCCAATCCATTCCATTCTACTCGGGTTGATTCCATTCCATTCCATTCCATTCCATTCCATTCCATTGCGTTCCATTCGAATCGATTCCATTCCATTCCATTCCATTCCATTCCAATCCATTCCATTCTACTTGGGTTCATTCCATTCCATTCCATTCCATTCCATTCTATTCCATTCGATTCGATTCCATTCCATTCCATTCCATTCCATTCTGTTCTACTCGGGTTGATTCCACTCCATTCCATTCCATTCCATTCCATTCTATTCCATTCCATTCCATTCGATTCCATTCTATTCCATTCGATTCCATTCCATTCCATTTCATTTTATTCCATTCCATTCCATTCCATTCTATTCCATTGAATTCCATTCCATTCCATTCCATTCCATTCCATTCCATTCCATTCCATTCGATTCCATTCCATTCCATTCCATTCCATTCCATTCCATTCCATTCCATTCTATTCCACTCCATTCTACTCCATTGAATTCCATTCCATTCCATATTATTCCATTCCATTCCATTCCTTTCCATTCCATTTAGTTCTACTCGGGTTGATTCCATTCCATTCCATTCCATTCCATTCCATTCCATTCCATTCCATTCCATTCCATTCCATTCCATTTCATTCCATTCCATTCCATTCCATTCCGTTCCACTCGGGTTGATTCCATTCTATTCCATTCCATTCCATTCGATTCCATTCGATATCATTCGATTCCATTCCATCCCATTCCATTCCATTCCATTCCATTCCGTTCTTCTTGGGGTGAGTCCATTCCATTCCATTTCATTCCATTCCATTCCATTCCTTTTCTTTCGATTCCATTCGATTCCATTCCATTCCATTCCATTCCAATCCATTGCATTCTACTCAGGTTGATTCCATTCCATTCCATTCCATACCATTCCAATCCATTCCATTCCATTCCATTCCATTCCATTCCATTCGATTCCACTCGATTCCATTCCATTCCTTTCCATTCCATTCCAATCCATTCCATTCTATTCGGGTGGATTCCATTCCATTCCATTCCATTCCATTCCATTCCATTCCATTCCATTCCATTCCATTCCATTCCATTCCATTCCATTCCATTCCATTCCATTCCATTCCATTCGATTCCATTCCATTCCATTCCATTCCATTCCATTCCATTCCATTCCATTCCGTTCTAGTCGGGTTGATTCCGTTCCATTCCATTGCATTCCATTGCATTCCATTCCATTCCATTCCATTCCATTCCATTCCATTCCATTCCATTCCATTCTATTCCATTCCATTCTACTCCATTGAATTCCATTCAATTCCATTCCATTCCATTCCATTCCATTCCTTTCCAATCCATTTAGTTCTACTCGGGTTGATTCCATTCCATTCCATTCCATTCCATTCCATTCCATTCCATTCCATTCCATTCCATTCCATTCCATTACTTTCCATTACTTTCCATTCCATTCCATTCCATTCCATTCTATTCTACTCGGGTTGACTCCATTCCATTCCATTCCACTCCATTCCATTCCGTTATATTCCATTCTATTCCATTCGATTCCGTTCGATTCCATTCCATTCCATTCCATTCCATTCGATTCCATTCCATTCCATTCGATTCCCTTCCATTCCATTCCATTCCATTCCATTCCATTCCATTCCATTCCAATCCATTCCATTCTACTCGGGTTGATTCCATTCCATTCCATTCCATTCCAATCCATTCCATTCCATTCCATTCCATTCCATTCCATTCCATTCCATTCCATTCCATTCCATTCCATTCCTTTCTATTCCATTCCATTCCATTCCATTCCATTCCATTCCATTCCTTTCCATTCCATTCCATTCCGTTCTACTCGGGTTGATTCCACTCCATTCCATTCCCTTCCATTCCATTGCATTCCATTCTATTCCATTCCATTCCTTTCCATTCCAACCCATTCCTTTCTACTCGGGTTGATTCCATTCCATTCCATTCCATTCCATTCCATTCCATTCCATTCCATTCCATTCCATTCCATTCCATTCCATTCCATTCCATTCCATTCCATTCCATTCCATTTCATTCCAAACCGTTCCATTCTACTCGGATTCATCATTCCATTCCATTCCATTCCATTCCATTCCACTCGGGTTCATTCCATTCCATTCCATTCCATTCCATTTCATTCCATTCCATTCCATTCCGTTCTACTCAGGTTGATTTCCATTCCATTCCATTCCATTCCATTCCATTCCATTCCATTCCATTCCATTCCATTACATTCCATTCCATTCTATTCCATTCCGTTCTACTCGGCTTGAATCCGTTGAGTTCCGTTCCGTTCCGTTTCGTCCCGACACGTCCCGTCCCGTCCCGACACGTCCCGTCCCGTCCCGTCTCGTCCCGTCCCGTCCCGTCCCGTCCCGTCCCGTCCCGTCCCGTGCCGTTGTACTCGGGTTGATTCCATTCCACTCCGTTCCGTTCCTTTCCGTTCCCTTCCATTCAGTTCCACGCGGGTTGATTCAATTCCATTCTATTCTATTCCATTCCATTCCATTCCATTCCATTCCATTCCATTCCATTTTACTCGGGTTGATTCCATGCCGTGCCGTTCCGTTCCATTCCGTTCCGTTCTGATCGGGTTGATTCCGTTCCATTCCGTTCCGTTCCTTTCCATTCCATTCCATTCCGTTACACGCAGGTTGATTCAATTCCATTCTATTACATTGAATTCTATTCCATTCCATTCCATTCCATTCTACTCGGATTGATTGCATTCCATTCCGTTCCATTCCAGTCCATTCCAATCCATTCCATTCTACTCGGGTTGATTCCATTCCATTCCATTCCATTCCATTCCATTCCATTCCATTCCATTCCATTGCGTTCCATTCGAATCGATTCCATTCCATTCTATTCCATTCCATTCCAATCCATTCCATTCTACTTGGGTTCATTCCATTCCATTCCATTCCATTCCATTCTATTCCATTCGATTCCATTCCATTCCATTCCATTCCATTCCATTCCATTCTGTTCTACTCGGGTTGATTCCACTCCATTCCATTCCATTCCATTCCATTCTATTCCATTCCATTCCATTCGATTCCATTCTATTCCATTCGATTCCATTCCATTCCATTTCATTTAATTCCATTCCATTCCATTCCATTCTATTCCATTGAATTCCATTCCATTCCATTCCATTCCATTCCATTCCATTCCATTCCATTCCATTCCGTTCTACTCGGGTTGATTCCACTCCATTCCATTCCATTCCATTCCATTCCATTCCATTCCATTCCATTCCATTCCACTCGGGTTGAGCATTCCATTCGATTCCATTCCATTCCATTCCATTCCATTCCATTCCATTCCACTCGGGCTCATTCCATTCCATTCCATTCCATTCCATTCCATTCCATTCCATTCCATTCCATTCCATTCCATTCCGTTCTACTCGGGTTGATTTCCATTCCATTCCATTCCATTCCATTCCACTCCATTCCATTCCATTCCATTCCATTCCATTCCATTCCATTCCATTCCATTCCATTCCTTTCCATTTATTCCATTCCGTTCTACTCGGGTTGATTCCATTGAGTTTGGTTCCGTTCCGTTCCGTCCCGTCCCGTCCCGTCCCGTCCCGTTCCATTTTACTCGGGTTGATTCCTTTGCATTCCGTTCCGCTCGTTTCCATTCCGTTCCATTCCGTTCCACGCGGGTTGGTTCAGTTCCATTCTATTCTATTTTATTCCTTTCCATTCCATTCCATTCTACTCGGGTTGATTCCATGCCGTTCCATTCCGTTCCATTCCGTCCCATTCCGACCCGTCCCATCCCGTCCCTTCCCGTCCCATCCCGTTCCGTTCCACATGGGTTGATTCAATTCCTTTCGGTTACATTGAATTCCATTCCATTCCATTCTACTCGGATAGATTCCATTCCATTCCATTCCATTCCATTCCATTCCATTCCATTCCATTCCATTCCAATCCGTTCCATTCTACTCGGGTTGATTCCATTCCATTCCATTCCATTCCATTCCATTCCATTCCATTCCATTCCATTCCATTCAGTTTCATTCCATTCGATTCCATTCCATTCCATTCCATTCCATTCCATTCCATTCGATTCCATTCCATTCCATTCCATTCCATTCCGTTCTAGTCGGGTTGATTCCATTCTATTCCATTCCATTCCATTCCATTCCATTCCATTCCATTCTATTCCATTCCATTCTACTCCACTGAATTCCATTCCATTCCATTCTATTCCATTCCATTCCATTCCTTTCCATTCCATTTAGTTCTACTCTGGTTGATTCCATTCCATTCCATTCAATTCCATTCCATTCCATTCCATTCCATTCCATTCCATTCCATTCCATTCCATTCCATTACTTTCCATTCCATTCCATTCCAATCCATTCCATTCTACTCGGGTTGACTCCATTCCATTCCATTCCATTCCATTCCATTCCATTCCATTCCATTCCATTCCATTCTATTATATTCCATTCCATTCCATTCGATTCCGTTCGATTCCATTCCATTCCATTCGATTCCATTCGATTCCATTCGATTCCATTCGATTCCATTCCATTCCATTCCATTCCATTCCATTCCATTCCATTCCATTCCATTCCATTCCATTCTACACGGGTTGATTCCATTCCATTCCATTCCATTCCATTCTATACGGGTTGATTCCATTCCATTCCATTCCATTCCATTCCATTCCATTCCATTCCATTCCATTCCTTTCCATTCCGTTCTACTCGGGTTGATTCCACTCCATTCCATTCCATTCCATTCCATTCCATTCCATTCCATTGCGTTCCATTCGAATCGATTCCATTCCATACAATTCCATTCCATTGCAATCCATTCCATTCTACTTGGGTTCATTCCATTCCATTCCATTCCATTCCATTCTATTCCATTCGATTCCATGCCATTCCATTCCATTCCATTCCATTCCATTCCATTCTATTCTACTCGGGTTGATTCCACTCCATTCCATTCCATTCCATTCCATTCTATTCCATTCCATTCCATTCGATTCCATTCTATTCCATTCGATTCCATTCCATTCCATTTCATTTTATTCCATTCCATTCCATTCCATTCTATTCCATTGAATTCCATTCCACTCCATTCCATTCCATTCCATTCCATTCCATTCCATTCCATTCCATTCCACTCGGGTTGAGCATTCCATTCGATTCCATTCCATTCCATTCCATTCCATTCCATTCCATTCCATTCCATTCCACTCGGGCTCATTCCATTCCATTCCATTCCATTCCATTCCATTCCATTCCATTTCATTCCATTCCATTCCATTCCGTTCTTCTCGGGTTGATTTCCATTCCATTCCATTCCATTCCTTTCCACTCCATTCCATTCCATTCCATTCCATTCCATTCCATTCAATTCCATTCCATTCCTTTCCATTTATTCCATTCCGTTCTTCTCGGGTTGATTCCATTGAGTTTGGTTCCGTTCCGTTCCGTCCCGTCCAGTCCCGTCCCGTCCCGTTCCGTTTTACTCGGGTTGATTCCTTTGCATTCCGTTCCGCTCGTTTCCATTCCATTCCATTCCGTTCCACGCGGGTTGGTTCAGTTCCATTCTATTCTATTCTATTCCTTTCCATTCCATTCCATTCTACTCGGGTTGATTCCATGCCGTTCCATTCGGTTCCATTCCGTCCCATTCCGACCCGTCCCATCCCGTCCCTTCCCGTCCCATCCCGTTCCGTTCCACGTGGGTTGATTCAATTCCTTTCGGTTACATTGAATTCCATTCCATTCCATTCTACTCGGATTGATTCCATTCCATTCCATTCCATTCCATTCCATTCCATTCCATTCCATTCCATTCCGTTTCATTCCATTCCATTCCATTCCATTCCATTCCATTCCATTCCATTCGATTCCATTCCATTCCATTCCATTCCATTCCGTTCTAGTCGGGTTGATTCCATTCTATTCCATTCCATTCCATTCCATTCCATTCCATTCCATTCTATTCCATTCCATTTTACTCCATTGAATTCCATTCCATTCCATTCTATTCCATTCCATTCCATTCCTTTCCATTCCATTTAGTTCTACTCTGGTTGATTCCATTCCATTCCATTCCATTCCATTCCATTCCATTCCATTCCATTCCATTCCATTCCATTCCATTACTTTCCATTCCATTCCATTCCAATCCATTCCATTCTACTCGGGTTGACTCCATTCCATTCCATTCCATTCCATTCCATTCCATTCCATTATATTCCATTCCATTCCATTCGATTCCGTTCGATTCCATTCCATTCCATTCGATTCCATTCGATTCCATTCGATTCCATTTGATTCCATTCCATTCCATTCCATTCCATTCCATTCCATTCCATTCCAATCCATTTCATTCTACACGGGTTGATTCCATTCCATTCCATTCCATTCCATTCCATTCCATTCCATTCCATTCCATTAAATTCCATTCCATTCCATTCCATTCCATTCCATTCCATTCCATTCCATTCCATTCCTTTTGATTCCATTCCATTCCATTAAATTCCATTCCATTCCATTCCATTCCATTCCATTCCATTCCATTCCTTTCCATTCCGCTCTACTCGGGTTGATTCCACTCCATTCCATTCCATTCCATTCCATTCCATTCCATTCCATTCCATTCTATTCCATTCCATTCCATTCCATTCCATTCCATTCCATTCCGTTCTAGTCGGGTTGATTCCATTCTATTCCATTCCATTCCATTCCATTCCATTCCATTCCATTCCATTCCATTCCATTCTATTCCATTCCACTCTACTCCATTGAATTCCATTCCATTCCATTCAATTCCATTCCATTCCATTCCTTTCCATTCCATTTAGTTCTACTCGGGTTGATTCCATTCCATTCCATTCCATTCCATTACTTTCCATTCCATTCCATTCCAATCCATTCCATTCTACTCGGGTTGACTCCATTCCATTCCATTCCATTCCATTATATTGCATTCTATTCCATTCGATTCCGTTTGATTCCATTCCATTCCATTCCATTCCATTCCATTTCATTCCATTCCATTCCATTCCATTCCATTCCATTCCATTCCATTCGATTCCATTCCATTCCATTCGATTCCATTCCATTCCATTCCATTCCATTCCATTCCATTCCAATCCATTCCATTCTACTCGGGTTGATTCCATTCCATTCCATTCCATTCCATTCCATTCCATTCCATTCCATTCCATTCCTTTCTATTCCATTCCATTCCATTCCATTCCATTCCATTCCATTCCATTCCATTCCATTCCATTCCATTCCATTCCATTCCATTCTAATCGGTTTGATTCCACTCCATTCCATTCCATTCCATTCCATTCCATTCCATTCCAATTCTTTCCTTTCCATTCCAACCCATTCCGTTCTACTCGGGTTGATTCCATTCCATTCCATTCCATTCCATTCCATTCCATTCCATTCCATTCGATTCCATTCGATTCCATTCCATTCCATTCCATTCCATTTCATTCCAAACCATTCCATTCTACCCGGGTTCATCATTCCATTCCATTCCATTCCATTCCATTCCACTCGGGTTCTTTCCATTCCATTCCATTCCATTCCATTCCATTCCATTCCATTCCATTCCATTCCGTTCTACTCAGGTTGATTTCCATTCCATTCCATTCCATTCCATTCCATTCCATTCCATTCCATTCCGTTCCATTCCGTTCCACTCGGGTTGATTCCATTCTATTCCATTCCATTCCATTCGATTCCATTCGATATCATTCGATTCCATTCCATCCCATTCCATTCCATTCCATTCCATTCCGTTCTACTCGGGTTGATTCCATTCCATTCCATTTCATTGCATTCCATTCCATTCCATTTCTTTCGATTCCATTCGATTCCATTCCATTCCATTCCATTCCAATCCATTCCATTCTACTCAGGTTGATTCCATTCCATTCCATTCCATTCCATTCCATTCCATTCCATTTCATTCCATTCGATTCCACTCGATTCCATTCCATTCCTTTCCATTCCATTCCAATCCATTCCATTCTACTCGGGTGGATTCCATTCCATTCCATTCCATTCCATTCCATTCCATTCCATTCCATTCCATTCCATTCCATTCCATTCCGTTCTAGTCGGGTTGATTCCATTCCATTCCATTCCATTCCATTCCATTCCATTCCATTCCATTCCATTCCATTCCATTCCATTCCATTCCATTCCATTCTATTCCATTCCATTCTACTCCTTTGAATTCCATTCCATTCCATTCCATTCCATTCCATTCCATTCCATTCCTTTCCATTCCATTTAGTTCTACTCGGGTTGATTCCATTCCTTTCCATTCCATTCCATTCCATTCCATTGCATTCCATTCCATTCCATTCCATTCCATTCCATTCCATTCCAATCCATTCCATTCTACTCGGGTTCACTCCATTCCATTCCATTCCATTCCAATCCATTATATTCCATTCTATTCCATTCGATTCCATTCGATTCCATTCCATTCCATTCCATTCCATTCCATTCCATTCCATTCCTTTCCATTTACTCCATTGCGTTCTACTCGGGTTGATTCCATTGAGTTTGGTTCCGTTCCGTTCCGTCCCGTCCCGTCCCGTGCCGTTTTACTCGGGTTGATTCCTTTCCATTCCGTTCCGCTCGTTTCCGTTATGTTCCATTCTGTTCCACGCGGGTTGGTTCAATTCCATTCTATTCTATTCTATTCCTTTTCTTTCCATTCCATTCCATTCCATTCCATTCTACTAGGGTTGATTCCATGCCATTCCGTTCCGTTCCATTCCGTCTCATCCCGACCCATCCCATCCCGTCCCGTCCCGTCCCATCCCGTTCCGTTCCACATGGGTTGAATCAATTCCTTTCGGTTACATTGAATTCCATTCCATTCCATTCTACTCGGATTGATTCCATTCCATTCCATTCCATTCCATTCCATTCGATTCCATTCCATTCCATTCCCTTCCATTCCAATCCATTCCATTCTACTCGGGTTGATTCCATTCTATTCCATTCCATTCCATTCCATTCCATTCCATTCCATTCCATTCCATTCCATTCCATTCCATTCCATTCCATTCCATTCCATTCTGTTCTACTCGGGTTGATTCCATTCTATTCCATTCCATTCCGTTCGATTCCATTTGATTCCATTCCATTCCATTCCATTCCATTCCATTCCCTTCCATTCCATTCTATTCCATTGAATTCCATTCCATTGCATTCCATTCCATTCCATTCCGTTCTACTCTGATTGATTCCATTCCATTCCATTCCATTCCATTCCATTCGTCTCCATTCAATTCCATTCGATTCCATTCCATTCTATTCCATTGAATTCCATTCCATTCCATTCCATTCCATCCAATTCCATTCCTTTCCATTCCAATCCATTCCATTCTACTCGGGTTGATTCCATTCCATTCCATTCCATTCCATTCCATTCGATTCCATTCCATTCCATTCCATTCCATTCCATTCCGTTCTATTCGGGTTGATTCCATTCTATTCCATTCCATTCCGTTCGATTCCATTCGATTCCATTCGATTCCATTCCATTCCATTCCATTCCCTTCCATTCCATTCTATTCCATTGAATTCCATTCCATTCCATTGCATTCCATTCCATTCCATTCCATTCCATTCCATTCCATTCCGTTCTACTCTGATTGACTCCATTCCATTCCATTCCATTCTATTCCATTCCATTCCATTCCATTCCATTCCATTCCATTCGATTCCATTCCATTCCATTCCATTCCATTCCATTCCATTCCATTCCATTCCATTCCATTCCTTTCCATTCCAACCCATTCCTTTCTACTCGGGTTGATTCCATTCCATTCCATTCCATTCCATTCCATTCCATTCCATTCCATTCCATTCCATTCCATTCCATTCCATTCGATTCCATTCCATTCCATTCCATTTCATTCCAAACCGTTCCATTCTACTCGGATTCATCATTCCATTCCATTCCATTCCATTCCATTCCACTCGGGTTCATTCCATTCCATTCCATTCCTTTCCATTCCATTCCATTCCATTCCATTCCGTTCTACTCAGGTTGATTTCCATTCCATTCCATTCCATTCCATTCCATTCCATTCCATTCTATTCCATTCCATTCCATTCCATTCCATTCTATTCCATTCCGTTCTACTCGGCTTGAATCCATTGAGTTCCGTTCCGTTCCGTTCCGTCCCGACACGTCCCGTCCCGTCCCGTCCCGTCCCGTCCCGTCCCGTCCCGTGCCGTTGTACTCGGGTTGATTCCATTCCACTCCGTTCCGTTCCTTTCCGTTCCCTTCCATTCAGTTCCACGCGGGTTGATTCAATTCCATTCTATTCTATTCCATTCCATTCCATTCCATTCCATTCCATTCCATTCCATTCCATTCCATTCAATTTTACTCGGGTTGATTCCATGCCGTTCCGTTCCGTTCCATTCTGTCCCATCCCGACGCGTCCCGTCCCGTCCCGTCCCATTCCGTTCCGTTCTGATCGGGTTGATTCCGTTCCATTCCGTTCCGTTCCTTTCCGTTCCATTCCATTCCGTTACACGCGGGTTGATTCAATTCCATTCTATTACATTGAATTCCATTCCATTCCATTCCATTCCATTCTACTCAGATTGATTGCATTCCATTCCATTCCATTCCAGTCCATTCCAATCCATTCCATTCTACTCGGGTTGATTCCATTCCATTCCATTCCATTCCATTCCATTCCATTCCATTCCATTCCATTCCATTGCGTTCCATTCGATTCGATTCCATTCCATTCCATTCCATTCCATTCCAATCCATTCCATTCTACTTGGGTTCATTCCATTCCATTCCATTCCATTCCATTCCATTCGATTCCATTCGATTCCATTCCATTTCATTCCATTCCATTCTGTTCTTCTCGGGTTGATTCCACTCCATTCCATTCCATTCCATTCCATTCTATTCCATTCCATTCCATTCGATTCCATTCTATTCCATTCGATTCCATTCCATTCCATTTCATTTTATTCCAATCCATTCCATTCCATTCTATTCCATTGAATTCCATTCCATTCCATTCCAATCCATCCAATTCCATTCCTTTCCATTCCAATCCATGCCATTCTACTCGGGTTGAATCCATTCCATTCCATTCCATTCCATTCCATTCGATTCCATTCCATTCCATTCCATTCCATTCCATTCCGTTCTACTCGGGTTGATTCCATTCTATTCCATTCCATTCCGTTCGATTCCATTCGATTCCATTCGATTCCATTCCATTCCATTCCATTCCCTTCCATTCCATTCTATTCCATTGAATTCCATTCCATTCCATTGCATTCCATTCCATTCCATTCCATTCCATTCCGTTCTACTCTGATTGACTCCATTCCATTCCATTCCATTCCATTCCATTCCATTCCATTCCATTCCATTCCATTCGATTCCATTCCATTCCATTCCATTCCATTCCATTCCATTCCAATACATTCCATTCTACTCTGGTTGATTCCATTCCATTCCATTCCATTCCATTCCATTCCATTCGTCTCCATTCGATTCCATTCGATTCCATTCCATTCTATTCCATTGAATTCCATTCCATTCCATTCCATTCCATTCCATTCTATTCCATTCCATTCCATTCCATTCCGTTCTACTCGGGTTGATTCCATTCCATTCCATTCCATTCCATTGCATTCCATTCCACTCCATTCCATTCGATTCCATTCGATTCCATTCCATTCCATTCCATTCCATTCCAATCCATTCCATTCTACTCGGGTTGATTCCATTCCATTCCATTCCATTCCATTCCATTCCATTCCATTCCATTCCATTCCATTCCATTCCATTGCATTCCATTCGATTCCATTCGATTCCATTCCATTCGATTCCATTCGATATCATTCGATTCCATTCCATCCCATTCCATTCCATTCCATTCCATTCCGTTCTACTCGGGTTGATTCCATTCCATTCCGTTTCATTCCATTCCATTCCATTCCATTCCATTCCATTCCGTTCTAATCGGTTTGATTCCACTCCATTCCATTCCATTCCATTCCATTCCATTCCATTCCATTCCATTCCATTCCTTTGCATTCCAACCCATTCCGTTCTACTCGGGTTGATTCCATTCCATTCCATTCCATTCCATTCCATTCCATTCCATTCCATTCCATTCCATTCGATTCCATTCCATTCCATTCCATTCCATTTCATTCCAAACCATTCCATTCTACTCGGGTTCATCATTCCATTCCACTCCATTCCATTCCATTCCACTCGGGTTCTTTCCATTCCATTCCATTCCATTCCATTCCATTCCATTCCATTCCATTCCATTCCATTCCGTTCTACTCAGGTTGATTTCCATTCAATTCCATTCCATTCCATTCCATTCCATTCCATTCCATTCCACTCCATTCCATTCCGTTGTATTCGGGTTGATTCCATTCCATTCCATTCCATTCCATTCCATTCCATTCCATTCCATTCCATTCCATTCCGTTCTACTCAGGTTGATTTCCATTCAATTCCATTCCATTCCATTCCATTCCATTCCATTCCATTCCATTCCATTCCATTCCATTCCATTCCGTTGTATTCGGGTTGATTCCATTCCATTCCATTCCATTCCATTCCATTCCATTCCATTCCATTCCATTCCATTCTATTCCATTCCGTTCTACTCGGCTTGAATCCATTGATTTCCGTTCCGTTCCGTTCCGTCCCGACACGTCCCGTCCCGTCCCGTCCCGTCCCGTCCCATCCCGTCCCGTCCCGTCCCGTGCCGTTGTACTCGGGTTGATTCCATTCCACTCCGTTCCGTTCATTTCCGTTCCGTTCCATTCAGTTCCACGCGGGTTGATTCAATTCCATTCTATTCTATTCCATTCCATTCCATTCCATTCCATTCCATTCCATTCCATTCCATTCTACTCGGGTTGATTCCATGCCGTTCCGTTCCGTTCCATTGCGTCCCATCCCGACGCGTCCCGTCCCGTCCCGTCCCGTCAAATTACGTTCCGTTCTGATCGGGTTGATTCCGTTCCATTCCGTTCCGTTCCTTTCCGTTCCGTTCCATTCCGTTACACGCGGGTTGATTCAATTCCATTCTATTACATTGAATTCCATTCCATTCCATTCCATTCCATTCTACTCGGATTGATTGCATTCCATTCCATTCCATTCCAGTCCATTCCAATCCATTCCATTCTACTCGGGTTGATTCCATTCCATTCCATTCCATTCCATTCCATTCCATTCCATTCCATTCCATTCCATTCCATTCCATTCCATTCCATTCCACTCGGGCTCATTCCATTCCATTCCATTCCATTCCATTCCATTCCATTCCATTCCATTCCATTCCGTTCTACTCGGGTTGATTTCCATTCCATTCCATTCCATTCCATTCCACTCCATTCCATTCCATTCCATTCCATTCCATTCCATTCCATTCCATTCCATTCCATTCCTTTCCATTTATTCCATTCCGTTCTACTCGGTTTGATTCCATTGAGTTTGGTTACGTTCCGTTCCGTCCCATCCCGTCCCGTCCCGTCCCGCTCCGTTTTACTCGGGTTGATTCCTTTGCATTCCGTTCCGCTCGTTTCCATTCCGTTCCATTCCGTTCCACGCGGGTTGGTTCAATTCCATTCTATTCTATTCTATTCCTTTCCATTAAATTCCATTCTACTCGGGTTGATTCCATGCCGTTCCATTCCGTTCCATTCCGTCCCATCCCGACCCGTCCCATCCCGTCCCGTCCCGTCCCATCCCGTTCCGTTCCACATGGGTTGATTCAATTCCTTTCGGTTACATTGAATTCCATTCCATTCCATTCCATTCCATTCCATTCCATTCCATTCCATTCCATTCCATTCCATTCCATTCCTTTCCATTCCAATCCATTCCATTCTACTCGGGTTGATTCCATTCCATTCCAATCCATTCCATTCCATTCCATTCCATTCCATTCCATTCCATTCCATTCCGTTCAGTTTCATTCCATTCCATTCCATTCCATTCCATTCCTTTCCATTCCATTCCATTCCATTCCATTCCATTCTATTCCATTACATTCTACTACATTGAATTCCATTCCATTCCATTCAATTCCATTCCATTCCATTCCTTTCCATTCCATATAGTTCTACTCGGGTTGATTCCATTCCATTCCATTCCATTCCATTCCATTCCATTCCATTCCATTCCATTGCATTCCATTCCATTCCATTGCATTCCATTCCATTCCATTCCATTACTTTCCATTCCATTCCATTCCAATCCATTCCATTCTACTCGGGTTGACTCCATTCCATTCCATTCCATTCCATTCCATTCCATTCCATTCCATTCCATTATATTCCATTCTATTCCATTCGATTCCGTTCGATTCCATTCCATTCCATTCCATTCCATTCCATTCCATTCCATTCCATTCGATTCCATTCCATTCCATTCGATTCCATTCCATTCCATTCCATTCCATTCCATTCCATTCCATTCCATTCCATTCCAATACATTCCATTCTACTCTGGTTGATTCCATTCCATTCCATTCCATTCGATTCCATTTGATTCCATTCCATTCCATTCCATTCCATTCCATTCCATTCCATTCCATTCCATTCCATTCCATTCCATTCTGTTCTAGTCGGGTTGATTCCATTCCATTCCATTCCATTCCATTCCATTCTATTCCATTCCATTCCATTCGATTCCATTCTATTCCATTCGATGCCATTCCATTCCATTTCATTTTATTCCATTCCATTCCATTCCATTCTATTCCATTGAATTCCATTCCATTCCATTCCATTCCATTCCATTCCATTCCATTCCATTCCATTCCTTTCCATTCCAATCCATTCCATTCTACTCGGGTTGATTCCATTCCATTCCATTCCATTCCATTCCATTCGATTCCATTCCATTCCATTCCATTCCATTCCATTCCGTTCTACTCGGGTTGATTCCATTCTATTCCATTCCATTCCGTTCGATTCCATTCGATTCCATTCGATTCCATTCCATTCCATTCCATTCCCTTCCATTCCATTCTATTCCATTGAATTCCATTCCATTCCATTGCATTCCATTCCATTCCATTCCATTCCATTCCGTTCTACTCTGATTGACTCCATTCCATTCCATTCCATTCCATTCCATTCCATTCCATTCCATTCCATTCCATTCCATTCCATTCCATTCCATTCCATTCCATTCCATTCCATTCCATTCCAATACATTCCATTCTACTCTGGTTGATTCCATTCCATTCCATTCCATTCCATTCCATTCGTCTCCATTCGATTCCATTCGATTCCATTCCATTCTATTCCATTGAATTCCATTCCATTCCATTCCATTCCATTCCATTCCATTCCATTCCATTCCATTCCATTCCATTCCATTCCGTTCTACTCGGGTTGATTCCATTCCATTCCATTCCATTCCATTCCATTCCATTCCACTCCATTCTATTCGATTCCATTCGATTCCATTCCATTCCATTCCATTCCATTCCAATCCATTCCATTCTACTCGGGTTGATTCCATTCCATTCCATTCCATTCCATTCCATTCCATTCCATTCCATTCCATTCCATTCCATTCCATTGCATTCCATTCGATTCCATTCGATTCCATTCCATTCTATTCCATTCGAGATCATTCGATTCCATTCCATCCCATTCCATTCCATTCCATTCCATTCCGTTTTACTCGGGTTGATTCCATTCCATGCCATTTCATTCCATTCCATTCCATTCCATTCCATTCGATTCCATTCGATTCCATTCCATTCCATTCCATTCCAATCCATTCCATTCTACTCGGGTTGATTCCATTCCATTCCATTCCATTCCATTCCATTCCATTCCATTCCATTCCATTCCACTCGATTCCATTCCATTCTTTCCATTCCATTCCAATCCATTCCATTCTACTCGGGTGGATTCCATTCCATTCCATTCCATTCCATTCCAGTCCATTCCATTCCATTCCATTCCATTCCATTCCATTCCATTCCATTCCATTCCATTCCATTCCATTCCATTCCGTTCTAGTCGGGTTGATTCCATTCTATTCCATTCCATTCCATTCCATTCCATTCCATTCCATTCCATTCTATTCCACTCCATTCTACTCCATTGAATTCCATTCCATTCCATTCTATTCCTTTCCACTCGGGTTGATTCCATTCTATTCCATTCCATTCCATTCGATTCCATTCGATATCATTCGATTCCATTCCATCCCATTCCATTCCATTCCATTCCATTCCGTTCTTCTTGGGTTGATTCCATTCCATTCCATTCCATTCCATTCCATTTCTTTCGATTCCATTCCATTCCATTCCATTCCATTCCATTCCAATCCATTGCATTCTACTCAGGTTGATTCCTTTCCATTCCATTCCATTCCATTCCATTCCATTCCATTCCATTCCATTCCATTCGATTCCATTCCATTCCATTCCATTCCATTCCCTTCCATTCCATTCCATTCCATTCCATTCCGTTCTAGTCGGGTTGATTCCATTCCATTCCATTGCATTCCATTCCATTCCATTCCATTCCATTCCATTCCATTCCATTCCATTCCATTCCATTCCATTCCATTCGATTCCATTCCATTCCATTCGATTCCATTCCATTCCATTCCATTCCATTCCATTCCATTCCATTCCATTCCATTCCATTGCGTTCCATTCGATTCGATTCCATTCCATTCCATTCCATTCCATTCCAATCCATTCCATTCTACTTGGGTTGATTCCATTCCATTCCATTCCATTCGATTCCATTTGATTCCATTCCATTCCATTCCATTCCATTCCATTCCATTCCATTCCATTCCATTCCATTCTGTTCTAGTCGGGTTGATTCCATTCCATTCCATTCCATTCCATTCCATTCTATTCCATTCCATTCCATTCGATTCCATTCTATTCCATTCAATGCCATTCCATTCCATTTCATTTTATTCCATTCCATTCCATTCCATTCTATTCCATTGAATTCCATTCCATTCCATTCCATTCCATTCCATTCCATTCCATTCCATTCCATTCCATTCCTTTCCATTCCAATCCATTCCATTCTACTCGGGTTGATTCCATTCCATTCCATTCCATTCCATTCCATTCGATTCCATTCCATTCCATTCCATTCCATTCCATTCCGTTCTACTCGGGTTGATTCCATTCTATTCCATTCCATTCCGTTCGATTCCATTCGATTCCATTCGATTCCATTCCATTCCATTCCATTCCCTTCCATTCCATTCTATTCCATTGAATTCCATTCCATTCCATTGCATTCCATTCCATTCCATTCCATTCCATTCCGTTCTACTCTGATTGACTCCATTCCATTCCATTCCATTCCATTCCATTCCATTCCATTCCATTCCATTCCATTCCATTCCGTTCTAGTCGGGTTGATTCCATTCTATTCCATTCCATTCCATTCCATTCCATTCCATTCCATTCCATTCTATTCCACTCCATTCCAATCCATTCCATTCCATTCCGTTCTAGTCGGGTTGATTCCATTCTATTCCATTCCATTCCATTCCATTCCATTCCATTCCATTCCATTCTATTCCACTCCATTCTACTCCATTGAATTCCATTCCATTCCATTCTATTCCATTCCATTCCATTCCTTTCCATTCCATTTATTTCTACTCGGGTTGATTCCATTCCATTCCATTCCATTCCATTCCATTCCATTCCATTCCATTCCATTCCATTCCATTGCATTCCATTCGATTCCATTCGATTCCATTCCATTCCATTCCATTCCATTCCATTCCATTCCATTCCATTCCATTCCATTCCATTCCATTCCGTTCCACTCGGGTTGATTCCATTCTATTCCATTCCATTCCATTCGATTCCATTCGATATCATTCGATTCCATTCCATCCCATTCCATTCCATTCCATTCCATTCCGTTCTTCTTGGGTTGATTCCATTCCATTCCATTCCATTCCATTCCATTTCTTTCGATTCCATTCCATTCCATTCCATTCCATTCCATTCCAATCCATTGCATTCTACTCAGGTTGATTCCTTTCCATTCCATTCCATTCCATTCCATTCCATTCCATTCCATTCCATTCCATTCGATTCCATTCCATTCCATTCCATTCCATTCCCTTCCATTCCATTCCATTCCATTCCATTCCATTCCATTCCGTTCCACTCGGGTTGATTCCATTCTATTCCATTCCATTCCATTCCAGTCCATTCCATTCCATTCCATTCCATTCCATTCCATTCCATTCCGTTCTAGTCGGGTTGATTCCATTCTATTCCATTCCATTCCATTCCATTCCATTCCATTCCATTCCATTCTATTCCACTCCATTCTACTCCATTGAATTCCATTCCATTCCATACCATTCCAATCCATTCCATTCCATTCCATTCCGTTCTACTCGGGTTGATTCCACTCCATTCCATTCCCTTCCATTCCATTCCATTCCATTCCATTCCATTCCATTCCATTCCATTCCATTCCTTTCCATTCCAACCCATTCCTTTCTACTCGGGTTGATTCCATTCCATTCCATTCCATTCCATTCCATTCCATTCCATTCCATTCCATTCCATTCGATTCCATTCCATTCCATTCCATTCCATTCCATTCCATTCCATTCCATTCGATTCCATTCCATTCCATTCCATTCCATTCCATTCCATTCCATTCCATTCCATTCCATTTCATTCCAAACCGTTCCATTCTACTCGGATTCATCATTCCATTCCATTACATTCCATTCCATTCCACTCGGGTTCATTCCATTCCATTCCATTCCATTCCATTCCATTCCATTCCATTACATTCCATTCCGTTCTACTCAGGTTGATTTCCATTCCATTCCATTCAATTCCATTCCATTCCATTCCATTCCATTCCATTCCATTCCATTCCATTCTATTCCATTCCGTTCTACTCGGCTTGAATCCATTGAGTTCCGTTCCGTTCCGTTCCGTCCCGACACGTCCCGTCCCGTCCCGTCCCGTCCCGTCCCGTCCCGTCCCGTGCCGTTGTACTCGGGTTGATTCCATTCCACTCCGTTCCGTTCCTTTCCGTTCCCTTCCATTCAGTTCCACGCGGGTTGATTCAATTCCATTCTATTCTATTCCATTCCATTCCATTCCATTCCATTCCATTCCATTCCATTCCATTCAATTTTACTCGGGTTGATTCCATGCCGTTCCGTTCCGTTCCATTCTGTCCCATCTCGACGCGTCCCGTCCCGTCCCGTCCCATTCCGTTCCGTGCTGATCGGGTTGATTCCGTTCCATTTCGTTCCGTTCCTTTCCGTTCCATTCCATTCCGTTACACGCGGGTTGATTCAATTCCATTCTATTACATTGAATTCCATTCCATTCCATTCCATTCCATTCTACTCGGATTGATTGCATTCTATTCCATTCCATTCCAGTCCATTCCAATCCATTCCATTCTACTCGGGTTGATTCCATTCCATTCCATTCCATTTCATTCCATTCCATTCCATTCCATTGCGTTCCATTCGATTCGATTCCATTCCATTCCATTCCATTCCATTCCAATCCATTCCATTCTACTTGGGTTCATTCCATTCCATTCCATTCCATTCCATTCGATTCCATTCGATTCCATTCCATTCCATTCCATTCCATTCTGTTCTACACGGGTTGATTCTACTCCATTCCATTCCATTCCATTCCATTCTATTCCATTCCATTCCATTCGATTCCATTCTATTCCATTCGATTCCATTCCATTCCATTTCATTTTATTCCAATCCATTCCATTCCATTCTATTCCATTGAATTCCATTCCATTCCATTCCATTCCATCCAATTCCATTCCTTTCCATTCCAATCCATTCCATTCTACTCGGGTTGATTCCATTCTATTCCATTCCATTCCGTTCGATTCCATTCGATTCCATTCGATTCCATTCCATTCCATTCCATTCCCTTCCATTCCATTCTATTCCATTGAATTCCATTCCATTCCATTGCATTCCATTCCATTCCATTCCATTCCATTCCGTTCTACTCTGATTGACTCCATTCCATTCCATTCCATTCCATTCCATTCCATTCCATTCCATTCGATTCCATTCCATTCCATTCCATTCCATTCCATTCCATTCCAATACATTCCATTCTACTCTGGTTGATTCCATTCCATTCCATTCCATTCCATTCCATTCGTCTCCATTCGATTCCATTCGACTCCATTCCATTCTATTCCATTGAATTCCATTCCATTCCATTCCATTCCATTCCATTCCATTCCATTCCATTCGATTCCATTCGATTCCATTCCATTCCATTCCATTCCAATCCATTCCATTCTACTCGGGTTGATTCCATTCCATTCCATTCCATTCCATTCCATTCCATTCCATTCCATTCCATTCCATTCCATTCCATTCCATTGCATTCCATTCGATTCCATTCGATTCCATTCCATTCGATTCCATTCGAGATCATTCGATTCCATTCCATCCCATTCCATTCCATTCCATTCCATTCCGTTTTACTCGGGTTGATTCCATTCCATGCCATTTCATTCCATTCCATTCCATTCCATTCCATTCCATTCCATTCGATTCCATTCCATTCCATTCCATTCCAATCCATTCCATTCTACTCGGGTTGATTCCATTCCATTCCATTCCATTCCATTCCATTCCATTCCATTCCATTCCATTCCACTCGATTCCATTCCATTCTTTCCATTCCATTCCAATCCATTCCATTCTACTCGGGTGGATTCCATTCCATTCCATTCCATTCCATTCCATTCCATTCCATTCCATTCCATTCGATTCCATTCCATTCCATTCCATTCCATTCGATTCCATTCCATTCCATTCCATTCCATTCCATTCCATTCCATTCCATTCCATTCCATTCCATTCCATTCCGTTCTAGTCGGGTTGATTCCATTCTATTCCATTCCATTCCATTCCATTCCATTCCATTCCATTCTATTCCACTCCATTCTACTCCATTGAATTCCATTCCATTCCATTCTATTCCATTCCATTCCATTCCTTTCCATTCCATTTAGTTCTACTCGGGTTGATTCCATTCCATTCCATTCCATTCCATTCCATTCTCTTCCACTCCATTCTACTCCATTGAATTCCATTCCATTCCATTCTATTCCATTCCATTCCATTCCTTTCCATTCCATTTAGTTCTACTTGGGTTGATTCCATTCCATTCCATTCCATTCCATTCCATTCCATTCCATTCCATTCCATTGCATTCCATTCGATTCCATTCGATTCCATTCCATTCCATTCCATTCCATTCCATTCCATTCCATTCCATTCGATTCCATTCCATTCCATTCCATTCCATTTCATTCCAAACCATTCCATTCTACTCGGGTTCATCATTCCATTCCATTCCATTCCATTCCATTCCACTCGGGTTCTTTCCATTCCATTCCATTCCATTCCATTCCATTCCATTCCATTCCATTCCATTCCATTCCATTCCATTCCATTCCACTCGGGTTCTTTCCATTCCATTCCATTCCATTCCATTCCATTCCATTCCATTCCATTCCATTCTATTCCATTCCGTTCTACTCGGCTTGAATCCATTGAGTTCCGTTCCGTTCCGTTCCGTCCCGACACGTCCCGTCCCGTCCCGTCCCGTCCCGTCCCATCCCGTCCCTTCCCGTCCCGTGCCGTTGTACTCGGGTTGATTCCATTCCACTCCGTTCCGTTCATTTCCGTTCCGTTCCATTCAGTTCCACGCGGGTTGATTCAATTCCATTCTATTCTATTCCATTCCATTCCATTCCATTCCATTCCATTCCATTCCATTCTACTCGGGTTGATTCCATGCCGTTCCGTTCCGTTCAATTGCGTCCCATCCCGACGCGTCCCGTCCCGTCCCGTCCCGTCAAATTACGTTCCGTTCTGATCGGGTTGATTCCGTTCCATTCCGTTCCGTTCCTTTCCGTTCCGTTCCATTCCGTTACACGCGGGTTGATTCAATTCCATTCTATTACATTGAATTCCATTCCATTCCATTCCATTCCATTCTACTCGGATTGATTGCATTCCATTCCATTCCATTCCAGTCCATTCCAATCCATTCCATTCTACTCGGGTTGATTCCATTCCATTCCATTCCATTCCATTCCATTCCATTCCATTCCATTCCATTCCATTCCCCTCGGGCTCATTCCATTCCATTCCATTCCATTCCATTCCATTCCATTCCATTCCATTCCATTCCATTCCATTCCGTTCTACTCGGGTTGATTTCCATTCCATTCCATTCCATTCCATTCCACTCCATTCCATTCCATTCCATTCCATTCCATTCCATTCCATTCCTTTCCATTTATTCCATTCCGTTCTACTCGGGTTGATTCCATTGAGTTTGGTTACGTTCCATTCCGTCCCATCCCGTCCCGTCCCGTCCCGTTCCGTTTTACTCGGGTTGATTCCTTTGCATTACGTTCCGCTCGTTTCCATTCCGTTTCATTCCGTTCCACGCGGGTTGGTTCAATTCCATTCTATTCTATTCTATTCCTTTCCATTCCATTCCATTCTACTCGGGTTGATTCCATGCCATTCCATTCCGTTCCATTCCGTGCCATCCCGACCCGTCCCATCCCGTCCCGTCCCGTCCCATCCCGTTCCGTTCCACATGGGTTGATTCAATTCCTTTCGGTTACATTGAATTCCATTCCATTCCATTCCATTCCATTCCATTCCATTCCATTCCATTCCATTCCATTCCTTTCCATTCCAATCCATTCCATTCTACTCGGGTTGATTCCATTCCATTCCAATCCATTCCATTCCATTCCATTCCATTCCATTCCATTCAGTTTCATTCCATTCCATTCCATTCCATTCCATTCCTTTCCATTCCATTCCATTCCATTCCATTCCATTCTATTCCATTACATTCTACTACATTGAATTCCATTCCATTCCATTCAATTCCATTCCATTCCATTCCTTTCCATTCCATATAGTTCTACTCGGGTTGATTCCATTCCATTCCATTCCATTCCATTCCATTCCATTCCATTCCATTGCATTCCATTCCATTCCATTCCATTACTTTCCATTCCATCCCATTCCAATCCATTCCATTCTACTCGGGTTGACTCCATTCCATTCCATTCCATTCCATTCCATTCCATTCCATTATATTCCATTCTATTCCATTCGATTCCGTTCGATTCCATTCCATTCCATTCCATTCCATTCGATTCCATTCCATTCGATTCGATTCCATTCCATTCCATTCCATTCCATTCCATTCCATTCCATTCCATTCCATTCCATTGCTTTCCATTCGATTCGATTCCATTCCATTCCATTCCATTCCATTCCAATCCATTCCATTCTACTTGGGTTGATTCCATTCCATTCCATTCCATTCGATTCCATTCGATTCCATTCCATTCCATTCCATTCCATTCCATTCCATTCCATTCCATTCCATTCCATTCCATTCCATTCTGTTCTACTCGGGTTGATTCCACTCCATTCCATTCCATTCCATTCCATTCTATTCCATTCCATTCCATTCGATTCCATTCTATTCCATTCGATTCCATTCCATTCCATTTCATTTTATTCCAATCCATTCCATTCCATTCTATTCCATTGAATTCCATTCCATTCCATTCCATTCCATCCAATTCCATTCCTTTCCATTCCAATCCATTCCATTCTACTCGGGTTGATTCCATTCCATTCCATTCCATTCCATTCCATTCCATTCCATTCCATTGCATTCCATTCCATTCCATTCCATTGCATTCCATTCGATTCCATTCGATTCCATTCCATTCGATTCCATTCGATATCATTCGATTCCATTCCATCCCA
The DNA here is from genome assembly GCF_029281585.2 of Gorilla gorilla gorilla. Lineage (NCBI taxonomy): Eukaryota > Metazoa > Chordata > Mammalia > Primates > Hominidae > Gorilla > Gorilla gorilla. The sequence goes on from NC_073241.2 coordinate 9,300,932, forward strand.
TTCAATTCCATTCCATTCCATTCCGTTCTACTCGGGTTGATTCCATTCCATTCCGTTTCATTCCATTCCATTCCATTCCATTCCATTCCATTCCATTCCGTTCTAATCGGTTTGATTCCACCCCATTCCATTCCATTCCATTCCATTCCATTCCATTCCATTCCATTCTATTCCATTCCTTTGCATTCCAACCCATTCCGTTCTACTCGGGTTGATTCCATTCCATTCCATTCCATTCCATTCCATTCCATTCCATTCCATTCCATTCCATTCCATTCCATTCCATTCCATTCGATTCCATTCCATTCCATTCCATTCCATTTCATTCCAAACCATTCCATTCTACTCGGGTTCATCATTCCATTCCATTCCATTCCATTCCATTCCACTCGGGTTCTTTCCATTCCATTCCATTCCATTCCATTCCATTCCATTCCATTCCATTCCATTCCGTTCTAATCATGTTGATTTCCATTCCATTCCATTCCGTTCCATTCCATTCCATTCCATTCCATTCCATTCCATTCCATTCCACTCCATTCCATTCCGTTCTATTCGGGTTGATTCCATTCCATTCCATTCCATTCCATTCCATTCCATTCCATTCCATTCCATTCCATTCCTTTCCATTCCATTCCATTCTATTCCATTCCGTTCTACTCGGCTTGAATCCATTGAGTTCCGTTCCGTTCCGTTCCGTCCCGACACGTCCCGTCCCGTCCCGTCCCGTCCCGTCCCATCCCGTCCCGTCCCGTCCCGTGCCGTTGTACTCGGGTTGATTCCATTCCACTCCGTTCCGTTCATTTCCGTTCCGTTCCATTCAGTTCCACGCGGGTTGATTCAATTCCATTCTATTCTATTCCATTCCATTCCATTCCATTCCATTCCATTCTACTCGGGTTGATTCCACGCCGCTCCGTTCCGTTCCATTGCGTCCCATCCCGACGCATCCCGTCCCGTCCCGTCCCGTCAAATTACGTTCCGTTCTGATCGGGTTGATTCCGTTCCATTCCGTTCCGTTCCTTTCCGTTCCGTTCCATTCCGTTACACGCGGGTTGATTCAATTCCATTCTATTACATTGAATTCCATTCCATTCCATTCCATTCCATTCTACTCGGATTGATTGCATTCCATTCCATTCCATTCCAGTCCATTCCAATCCATTCCATTCTACTCGGGTTGATTCCATTCCATTCCATTCCATTCCATTCCATTCCATTCCATTCCATTCCATTCCATTCCATTCCACTCGGGCTCATTCCATTCCATTCCATTCCATTCCATTCCATTCCATTCCATTCCATTCCATTCCATTCCGTTCTAATCGGGTTGATTTCCATTCCATTCCATTCCATTCCATTCCACTCCATTCCATTCCATTCCATTCCATTCCATTCCATTCCATTCCATTCCATTCCATTCCATTCCATTCCATTCCTTTCCATTTATTCCATTCCGTTCTACTCGGGTTGATTCCATTGAGTTTGGTTACGTTCCGTTCCGTCCCATCCCGTCCCGTCCCGTCCCGTTCCGTTTTACTCGGGTTGATTCCTTTGCATTCCGTTCCGCTCGTTTCCATTCCGTTCCATTCCATTGCACGCGGGTTGGTTCAATTCCATTCTATTCTATTCTATTCCTTTCCATTCCATTCCATTCTACTCGGGTTGATTCCATGCCGTTCCATTCCGTTCCATTCCGTCCCATCTCGACCCGTCCCATCCCGTCCCGTCCCGTCCCATCCCGTTCTGTTCCACATGGGTTGATTCAATTCCTTTCGGTTACATTGAATTCCATTCCATTCCATTCCATTCCATTCCATTCCATTCCATTCCATTCCATTCCATTCCATTCCTTTCCATTCCAATCCATTCCATTCTACTCGGGTTGATTCCATTCCATTCCAATTCATTCCATTCCATTCCATTCCATTCCATTCCATTCCATTCCATTCAGTTTCATTCCATTCCATTCCATTCCAATCCATTCCTTTCCATTCCATTCCATTCCATTCCATTCCATTCTATTCCATCACATTCTACTACATTGAATTCCATTCCATTCCATTCAATTCCATTCCATTCCATTCCTTTCCATTCCATTTAGTTCTACTCGGGTTCATTCCATTCCATTCCATTCCATTCCATTCCATTGCATTCCATTCCATTCCATTCCATTACTTTCCATTCCATTCCATTCCAATCCATTCCATTCTACTCGGGTTGACTCCATTCCATTCCATTCCATTCCATTCCATTCCATTCCATTCCATTCCATTCCATTATATTCCATTCTATTCCATTCGATTCCGTTCGATTCCATTCCATTCCATTCCATTCCATTCCATTCCATTCCATTCCATTCGATTCCATTCCATTCCATTCCATTCCATTCCATTCCATTCCATTCCATTCCATTCCATTCCATTCCATTCCAATCCATTCCATTCTACTCGGGTTGACTCCATTCCATTCCATTCCATTCCATTCCATTCCATTCCATTCCATTCCATTCCATTCCTTTCCATTCCAACCCATTCCGTTCTTCTCGGGTTGATTCCATTCCATTCCATTCCATTCCATTCCATTCCAATCCATTCCATTCTACTCGGGTTGATTCCATTCCATTCCATTCCATTCCAATCCATTCCATTCCATTCCATTCCATTCCATTCCATTCCATTCCTTTCTATTCCATTCCATTCCATTCCATTCCATTCCATTCCATTCCATTCCATTCCATTCCATTCCATTCCACTCTATTCCATTCCGTTCTACTCGGCTTGAATCCATTGAGTTCCGTTCCGTTCCGTTCCGTCCCGACACGTCCCGTCCCGTTCCGTCCCATCCCGTCCCGTCCCGTCCCGTCCCGTGCCGTTGTACTCGGGTTGATTCCATTCCACTCCGTTCCGTTCCTTTCCGTTCCCTTCCATTCAGTTCCACGCGGGTTGATTCAATTCCATTCTATTCTATTCCATTCCATTCCATTCCATTCCATTCCATTCCATTCCATTCCATTCCATTCCATTTTACTCGGGTTGATTCCATGCCGTTCCGTTCCGTTCCATTCTGTCCCATCCCGACGCGTCCCGTCCCGTCCCGTCCCATTCGATTCCATTCTGATCGGGTTGATTCCGTTCCATTCCGTTCCGTTCCTTTCCGTTCCATTCCATTCCGTTACACGCGGGTTGATTCAATTCCATTCTATTACATTGAATTCCATTCCATTCCATTCCATTCCATTCTACTCGGATTGATTGCATTCCATTCCATTCCATTCCAGTCCATTCCAATCCATTCCATTCTACTCGGGTTGATTCCATTCCATTCCATTCCATTCCATTCCATTCCATTCCATTCCATTCCATTCCATTGCGTTCCATTCGATTCGATTCCATTCCATTCCATTCCAATCCATTCCATTCTACTTGGGTTCATTCCATTCCATTCCATTCCATTCCATTCGATTCCATTCGATTCCATTCCATTCCATTCCATTCCATTCTGTTCTACTCGGGTTGATTCCACTCCATTCCATTCCATTCCATTCCATTCTATTCCATTCCATTCCATTCGATTCCATTCTATTCCATTCGATTCCATTCCATTCCATTTCATTTTATTCCAATCCATTCCATTCCATTCTATTCCATTGAATTCCATTCCATTCCATTCCATTCCATCCAATTCCATTCCTTTCCATTTCAATCCATTCCATTCTACTCGGGTTGATTCCATTCCATTCCATTCCATTCCATTCCATTCGATTCCATTCCATTCCATTCCATTCCATTCCATTCCGTTCTACTCGGTTTGATTCCATTCTATTCCATTCCATTCCGTTCGATTCCATTCGATTCCATTCGATTCCATTCCATTCCATTCCATTCCCTTCCATTCCATTCTATTCCATTGAATCCCATTCCATTCCATTGCATTCCATTCCATTCCATTCCATTCCATTCCGTTCTACTCTGATTGAATCCATTCCATTCCATTCCATTCCATTCCATTCCATTCCATTCGTCTCCATTCGATTCCATTCGATTCCATTCCATTCTATTCCATTGAATTCCATTCCATTCCATTCCATTCCATTCCATTCTATTCCATTCCAATCCATTCCATTCCGTTCTACTCGGGTTGATTCCATTAAATTCCATTCCATTCCATTCCATTCCATTCCACTCCATTCCATTCGATTCCGTTCGATTCCATTCCATTCCATTCCATTCCATTCCAATCCATTCCATTCTACTCGGGTTGATTCCATTCCATTCCATTCCATTCCATTCCATTCCATTCCATTCCATTCCATTGCATTCCATTCGATTCCATTCGATTCCATTCCATTCGATTCCATTCGATATCATTCGATTCCATTCCATCCCATTCCATTCCATTCCATTCCATTCCATTCCGTTCTACTCGGGTTGATTCCATTCCATTCCGTTTCATTCCATTCCATTCCATTCCATTCCATTCCATTGCATTCCATTCCATTCCATTCCATTACTTTCCATTCCATTCCATTCCAATCCATTCCATTCTACTCGGGTTGACTCCATTCCATTCCATTCCATTCCATTCCATTCCATTCCATTCCATTATATTCCATTCTATTCCATTCGATTCCATTCCATTCCATTCCATTCCATTTCATTCCAAACCATTCCATTCTACTCGGGTTCATCATTCCATTCCATTCCATTCCATTCCATTCCACTCGGGTTCTTTCCATTCCATTCCATTCCATTCCATTCCATTCCATTCCATTCCATTCCATTCCATTCCGTTCTACTCAGGTTGATTTCCATTCCATTCCATTCCATTCCATTCCATTCCATTCCATTCCATTCCATTCCACTCCATTCCATTCCGTTCTATTCGGGTTGATTCCATTGCATTCCATTCCATTCCATTCCATTCCATTCCATTCCATTCCATTCCATTCCATTCCATTCCATTCCATTCCATTCCATTCCATTCTATTCCATTCCGTTCTACTCGGCTTGAATCCATTGAGTTCCGTTCCGTTCCGTTCCGTCCCGACACGTCCCGTCCCGTCCCGTCCCGTCCCGTCCCATCCCGTCCCGTCCCGTCCCGTGCCGTTGTACTCGGGTTGATTCCATTCCACTCCGTTCCGTTCATTTCCGTTCCGTTCCATTCAGTTCCACGCGGGTTGATTCAATTCCATTCTATTCCATTCCATTCCATTCCATTCCATTCCATTCCATTCCATTCCATTCCATTCCATTCTACTCGGGTTGATTCCATGCCGTTCCGTTCCGTTCCATTGCGTCCCATCCCGACGCGTCCCGTCCCGTCCCGTCCCGTCAAATTACGTTCCGTTCTGATCGGGATGATTCCGTTCCATTCCGTTCCGTTCCTTTCCGTTCCGTTCCATTCCGTTACACGCGGGTTGATTCAATTCCATTCTATTACATTTAATTCCATTCCATTCCATTCCATTCCATTCTACTCGGGTTGATTCCATTCTATTCCATTCCATTCCGTTCGATTCCATTCGATTCCATTCGATTCCATTCCATTCCATTCCATTCCCTTCCATTCCATTCTATTCCATTGAATTCCATTCCATTCCATTGCATTCCATTCCATTCCATTCCATTCCATTCCGTTCTACTCTGATTGACTCCATTCCATTCCATTCCATTCCATTCCATTCCATTCCATTCCATTCCATTCCATTCGATTCCATTCCATTCCATTCCATTCCATTCCATTCCATTCCATTCCATTCCATTCCAATACATTCCATTCTACTCTGGTTGATTCCATTCCATTCCATTCCATTCCATTCCATTCGTCTCCATTCGATTCCATTCAATTCCATTCCATTCTATTCCATGGAATTCCATTCCATTCCATTCCATTCCATTCCATTCCATTCTATTCCATTCCATTCCAATCCATTCCGTTCTACTCGAGTTGATTCCATTCCATTCCATTCCATTCCATTCCATTCCATTCCACTCCATTCCATTCCATTCCACTCCATTCCATTCGATTCCATTCGATTCCATTCCATTCCATTCCATTCCATTCCATTCCAATCCATTCCATTCTACTCGGGTTGATTCCATTCCATTCCATTCCATTCCATTCCATTCCATTCCATTCCATTCCATTCCATTGCGTTCCATTCGATTCGATTCCATTCCATTCCATTCCAATCCATTCCATTCTACTTGGGTTCATTCCATTCCATTCCATTCCATTCCATTCGATTCCATTCGATTCCATTCCATTCCATTCCATTCCATTCTGTTCTACTCGGGTTGATTCCACTCCATTCCATTCCATTCCATTCCATTCTATTCCATTCCATTCCATTCGATTCCATTCTATTCCATTCGATTCCATTCCATTCCATTTCATTTTATTCCAATCCATTCCATTCCATTCTATTCCATTGAATTCCATTCCATTCCATTCCATTCCATCCAATTCCATTCCTTTCCATTCCAATCCATTCCATTCTACTCGGGTTGATTCCATTCCATTCCATTCCATTCCATTCCATTCCATTCCATTCCATTCCATTGCATTCCATTCGATTCCATTCGATTCCATTCCATTCGATTCCATTCGATATCATTCGATTCCATTCCATCCCATTCCATTCCATTCCATTCCATTCCGTTCTACTCGGGTTGATTCCATTCCATTCCGTTTCATTCCATTCCATTCCATTCCTTTCCATTCCATTCCGTTCTAATCGGTTTGATTCCACTCCATTCAATTCCATTCCATTCCATTCCATTCCATTCCATTCCATTCCATTCCATTCCTTTCCATTCCAACCAATTCCGTTCTACTCGGGTTGATTCCATTCCATTCCATTCCATTCCATTCCATTCCATTCCTTTCCATTCCATTCCATTCGATTCCATTCCATTCCATTCCATTCCATTTCATTCCAAACGATTCCATTCTACTCGGGTTCATCATTCCATTCCATTCCATTCCGTTCCATTCCACTCGGGTTCTTTCCATTCCATTACATTCCATTCCATTCCATTCCATTCCATTCCATTCCATTCCATTCCATTCTACTCAGGTTGATTTCCATTCCATTCCATTCCATTCCATTCCATTCCATTCCATTCCATTCCATTCCACTCCATTCCATTCCGTTCTATTCGGGTTGATTCTATTCCATTCCATTCCATTCCATTCCATTCCATTCCATTCCATTCCATTCCATTCCATTCCATTCCATTCCATTCCATTCTATTCCATTCCGTTCTACTCGGCTTGAATCCATTGAGTTCCGTTCCGTTCCGTTCCGTCCCGACACGTCCCGTCCCGTCCGGTCCCGTCCCGTCCCATCCCGTCCCGTCCCGTCCCGTGCCGTTGTACTCGGGTTGATTCCATTCCACTCCGTTCCGTTCATTTCCGTTCCGTTCCATTCAGTTCCACGCGGGTTGATTCAATTCCATTCTATTCTATTCTATTCCTTTCCATTCCATTCCATTCTACTCGGGTTGATTCCATGCCGTTCCATTCCGTTCCATTCCGTCCCATCCCGACCCGTCCCATCCCGTCCCGTCCCGTCCCATCCCATTCCGTTCCACATGGGTTGATTCAATTCCTTTCGGTTACATTGAATTCCATTCCATTCCATTCTACTCGGATTGATTCCATTCCATTCCATTCCATTCCATTCCATTCCATTCCATTCCTTTCCATTCCAATCCATTCCATTCTACTCGGGTTGATTCCATTCCATTCCAATCCATTCCATTCCATTCCATTCCATTCCATTCCATTCCATTCAGTTTCATTCCATTCCATTCCATTCCATTCCATTCCTTTCCATTCCATTCCATTCCATTCCATTCCATTCTATTCCATTACATTCTACTACATTGAATTCCATTCCATTCCATTCCATTCCATTCCATTCCATTCCATTCCTTTCCATTCCATTTAGTTCTACTCGGGTTGATTCCATTCCATTCCATTCCATTCCATTCCATTCCATTCCATTCCATTCCGTTCCATTCCATTCCATTGCATTCCATTCCATTCCATTCCATTACTTTCCATTCCATTCCATTCCAATCAATTCCATTCTACTCGGGTTGACTCCATTCCATTCCATTCCATTCCATTCCATTCCATTCCATTCCATTCCATTATATTCCATTCTATTCCATTCGATTCCGTTCAATTCCATTCCATTCCATTCCATTCCATTCCATTCCATTCCATTCCATTCCATTCCATTCCATTCCATTCCATTCCATTCCATTCTACTCGGGTTGATTCCATTCCATTCCAATCCATTCCATTCCATTCCATTCCATTCCATTCCATTCCATTCAGTTTCATTCCATTCCATTCCATTCCATTCCATTCCTTTCCATTCCATTCCATTCCATTCCATTCCATTCTATTCCATTACATTCTACTACATTGAATTCCATTCCATTCCATTCCATTCCATTCCATTCCATTCCATTCCTTTCCATTCCATTTAGTTCTACTCGGGTTGATTCCATTCCATTCCATTCCATTCCATTCCATTCCATTCCATTCCATTCCGTTCCATTCCATTCCATTGCATTCCATTCCATTCCATTCCATTACTTTCCATTCCATTCCATTCCAATCAATTCCATTCTACTCGGGTTGACTCCATTCCATTCCATTCCATTCCATTCCATTCCATTCCATTCCATTCCATTATATTCCATTCTATTCCATTCGATTCCGTTCAATTCCATTCCATTCCATTCCATTCCATTCCATTCCATTCCATTCCATTCCATTCCATTCCATTCCATTCCATTTCATTCCATTCCATTCCATTCCATTCCATTTCATTCCATTCCATTCCATTCCTTTCTATTCCATTCCATTCCATTCCATTCCATTCCATTCCATTCCATTCCATTCCATTCCATTCCATTCCATTCCGTTCTACTCGGGTTGATTGCACTCCATTCCATTCCATTCCATTCCATTCCATTCCATTCCATTCCTTTCCATTCCAACCCACTCCGTTCTACTCGGGTTGATTCCATTCCTTTCCATTCCATTCCATTCCATTCCATTCCATTCCATTCCATTCCATTCCATTCCATTCCATTCCATTCCATTCCACTCCATTCCATTCCATTTCATTCCAAACCGTTCCATTCTACTCGGGTTCATCATTCCATTCCATTCCATTCCACTCGGGTTCATTCCATTCCATTCCATTCCATTCCATTCCATTCCATTCCATTCCATTCCATTCCGTTCTACTCAGGTTGATTTCCATTCCATTCCATTCCATTCCATTCCATTCCATTCCATTCCATTCCATTCCATTCCATTCCATTCCATTCTATTCCTTTCCGTTCTACTCGGCTTGAATCCATTGAGTTCCGTTCCGTTCCGTTCCGTCCCAACACGTCCCGTCCCGTCCCGTCCCGTCCCGTCCCTTCCCGTCCCGTCCCGTGCCGTTGTACTCGGGTTGATTCCGTTCCACTCCGTTCCGTTCCTTTCCGTTCCGTTCCATTCAGTTCCACGCGGGTTGATTCAATTCCATTCTATTCTATTCCATTCCATTCCATTCCATTCCATTCCATTCCATTCCTTTCCATTTTACTCGGGTTGATTCCATGCCGTTCCGTGCCTTTCCTTTCCCTTCCATTCAGTTCCACGCGGGTTGATTCAATTCCATTCTATTCTATTCCATTCCATTCCATTCCATTCCATTCCATTCCATTCCATTTTACTCGGGTTGATTCCATGCCGTTCCGTTCCGTTCCATTCTGTCCCATCCCGACGCGTCCCGTCCCGTCCCGTCCCATTCCGTTCCGTTCTGATCGGGTTGATTCCGTTCCATTCCGTTCCGTTCCTTTCCGTTCCATTCCATTCCGTTACACGCGGGTTGATTCAATTCCATTCTATTACATTGAATTCCATTCCATTCCATTCCATTCCATTCTATTCGGATTGATTGCATTCCATTCCATTCCATTCCAGTCCATTCCAATCCATTCCATTCTACTCGGGTTGATTCCATTCCATTCCATTCCATTCCATTCCATTCCATTCCGTTCCATTGCGTTCCATTCGATTCGATTCCATTCCATTCCATTCCATTCCATTCCAATCCATTCCATTCTACTTGGGTTGATTCCTTTCCATTCCATTCCATTCGATTCCATTCCATTCCATTCCATTCCATTCCATTCCATTCCATTCCATTCCATTCCATTCCATTCTGTACTACTCGGGTTGATTCCACTCCATTCCATTCCATTCCATTCCATTCTATTCCATTCCATTCCATTCGATTCCATTCTATTCCATTCGATTCCATTCCATTCCATTTCATTTTATTCCATTCCATTCCATTCCATTCTATTCCATTGAATTCCATTGATTCCATTCAATTCCATTCCATTCCATTCCTTTCCATTCCAATCCATTCCATTCTACTCGGGTTGATTCCATTCCATTCCATTCCATTCCATTCCAATCGATTCGATTCCATTCCATTCCATTCCATTCCATTCCATTCCGTTCTACTCGGGTTGATTCCATTCCATTCCATTCCATTCCGTTCGATTCCATTCGATTCCATTCGATTCCATTCCATTCCATTCCATTCCCTTCCATTCCATTCTATTCCATTGAATTACATTCCATTCCATTGCATTCCATTCCATTCCATTCCATTCCATTCCGTTTTACTCTGATTGACTCCATTCCATTCCATTCCATTCCATTCCATTCCATTCCATTCCATTCCATTCGATTCCATTCCATTCCATTCCATTCCATTCCATGCCATTCCATTCCAATACATTCCATTCTACTCTGGTTGATTCCATTCCATTCCATTCCATTCCATTCCATTCGTCTCCATTCGATTCCATTCGATTCCATTCCATTCTATTCCATTGAATTCCATTCCATTCCATTCCATTCCATTCCATTCCATTCCATTCCATTCCTTTCCGTTCTACTCGGGTTGATTCCATTCCATTCCATTCCATTCCATTCCATTCCATTCCATTCCATTCCATTCCATTCCACTCCATTCCATTCGATTCCATTCGATTCCATTCCATTCCATTCCATTCCATTCCAATCCATTCCATTCTACTCGGGTTGATTCCACTCCATTCCATTCCACTCCATTCCATTCCATTCCATTCCATTCCATTGCATTCCATTCGATTCCATTCGACTCCATTCCATTCGATTCCATTCGAGATCATTCGATTCCATTCCATCCCATTCCATTCCATTCCATTCCATTCCGTTCTACTCGGGTTGATTCCATTCCATTCCATTTCATTCCATTCCATTCCATTCCATTCCATTCGATTCCGTTCGATTCCATTCCATTCCATTCCATTGAATCCATTCCATTCTACTCGGGTTGATTCCATTCCATTCCATTCCATTCCATTCCATTCCATTCCGTTCTTCTTTTGTTGATTCCATTCCATTCCATTTCATTCCATTCCATTCCATTCCACTCGATTCCATTCCATTCTTTCCATTCCATTCCAATCCATTCCATTCTACTCGGTTGGATTCCATTCCATTCCATTCCATTCCATTCCATTCCATTCCATTCCATTCGATTCCATTCCATTCCATTCCATTCCATTCCATTCCATTCCATTCCATTCCGTTCTAGTCGGGTTGATTCCATTCTATTCCATTCCATTCCATTCCATTGCATTCCATTCCATTCCATTCCATTCCATTCCATTCTATTCCACTCCATTCTACTCCATTGAATTCCATTCCATTCCATATTATTCCATTCCATTCCATTCCTTTCCATTCCATTTAGTTCTACTCGGGTTGATTCCATTCCATTCCATTCCATTCCATTCCATTCCATTCCATTCCATTCCATTCCATTCCATTCCATTCCATTCCGTTCCACTCGGGTTGATTCCATTCTATTCCATTCCATTCCATTCGATTCCATTCGATATCATTCGATTCCATTCCATCCCATTCCATTCCATTCCATTCCATTCCGTTCTTCTTGGGTTGAGTCCATTCCATTCCATTTCATTCCATTCCATTCCATTCCATTTCTTTCGATTCCATTCGATTCCATTCCATTCCATTCCATTCCAATCCATTGCATTCTACTCAGGTTGATTCCATTCCAATCCATTCCATTCCATTCCATTCCATTCCATTCCATTCCATTCCATTCGATTCCACTCGATTCCATTCCATTCCTTTCCATTCCATTCCAATCCATTCCATTCTATTCGGGTGGATTCCATTCCATTCCATTCCATTCCATTCCATTCCATTCCATTCCATTCCATTCCATTCCATTCCATTCCATTCGATTCCATTCCATTCCATTCCATTCCATTCCATTCCATTCCGTTCTAGTCGGGTTGATTCCGTTCCATTCCATTGCATTCCATTCCATTCCATTCCATTCCATTCCATTCCATTTCATTCCATTCTATTCCATTCCATTCTACTCCATTGAATTCCATTCCATTCCATTCCATTCCATTCCTTTCCAATCTTTTAGTTCTACTCGGGTTGATTCCATTCCATTCCATTCCATTCCATTCCATTCCATTCCATTCCATTCCATTCCATTCCATTCCATTACTTTCCATTCCATTCCATTCCATTCCATTCTATTCTACTCGGGTTGACTCCATTCCATTCCATTCCAATCCATTCCATTCCGTTATATTCCATTCTATTCCATTCGATTCCGTTCGATTCCATTCCATTCCATTCCATTCCATTCGATTCCATTCCATTCCATTCGATTCCCTTCCATTCCATTCCATTCCATTCCATTCCATTCCATTCCATTCCATTCCATTCCATTCCATTCCATTCCGTTCTAGTCGGGTTGATTCCATTCTATTCCATTCCATTCCATTCCATTGCATTCCATTCCATTCCATTCTATTCCACTGCATTCTACTCCATTGAATTCCATTCCATTCCATATTATTCCATTCCATTCCATTCCTTTCCATTCCATTTAGTTCTACTCGGGTTGATTCCATTCCATTCCATTCCATTCCATTCCATTCCATTCCATTCCATTCCATTCCATTCCATTCCATTCCATTCCGTTCCACTCGGGTTGATTTCATTCTATTCCATTCCATTCCATTCGATTCCATTCGATATCATTCGATTCCATTCCATCCCATTCCATTCCATTCCATTCCATTCCGTTCTTCTTGGGTTGAGTCCATTCCATTCCATTTCATTCCATTCCATTCCATTCCATTTCTTTCGATTCCATTCGATTCCATTCCATTCCATTCCATTCCAATCCATTGCATTCTACTCAGGTTGATTCCATTCCATTCCATTCCATTCCATTCCATTCCATTCCATTCCATTCCATTCGATTCCACTCGATTCCATTCCATTCCTTTCCATTCCATTCCAATCCACTCCATTCTATTCGGGTGGATTCCATTCCATTCCATTCCATTCCATTCCATTCCATTCCATTCCATTCCATTCCATTCCATTCCATTCGATTCCATTCCATTCCATTCCATTCCATTCAATTCCATTCCATTCCGTTCTAGTCGGGTTGATTCCGTTCCATTCCATTGCATTCCATTCCATTCCATTCCATTCCGTTCCGTTCTAGTCGGGTTGATTCCGTTCCATTCCATTGAATTCCATTCCATTCCATTCCATTCCATTCCATTCCATTCCGTTCTATTCCATTCCATTCTACTCCATTGAATTCCATTCCATTCCATTCCATTCCATTCCATTCCATTCCTTTCCAATCCATTTAGTTCTACTCGGGTTGATTCCATTCCATTCCATTCCATTCCATTCCATTCCATTCCATTCCATTCCATTCCATTCCATTACTTTCCATTCCATTCCATTCCATTCCATTCTATTCTACTCGGGTTGACTCCATTCCATTCCATTCCACTCCATTCCATTCCTTTATATTCCATTCTATTCCATTCGATTCCGTTCGATTCCATTCCATTCCATTCCATTCCATTCGATTCCATTCCATTCCATTCGATTCCCTTCCATTCCATTCCATTCCATTCCATTCCATTCTATTCCACTCCATTCTACTCCATTGAATTCCATTCCATTCCATATTATTCCATTCCATTCCATTCCTTTCCATTCCATTTAGTTCTACTCGGGTTGATTCCATTCCATTCCATTCCATTCCATTCCATTCCATTCCATTCCATTCCATTCCATTCCATTCCATTCCATTCCGTTCCACTCGGTTTGATTCCATTCTATTCCATTCCATTCCATTCGATTCCATTCGATATCATTCGATTCCATTCCATCCCATTCCATTCCATTCCATTCCATTCCGTTCTTCTTGGGTTGAGTCCATTCCATTCCATTTCATTCCATTCCATTCCATTCCATTTCTTTCGATTCCATTCGATTCCATTCCATTCCATTCCATTCCAATCCATTGCATTCTACTCAGGTTGATTCCATTCCAATCCATTCCATTCCATTCCATTCCATTCCATTCCATTCCATTCCATTCGATTCCACTCGATTCCATTCCATTCCTTTCCATTCCATTCCAATCCATTCCATTCTATTCGGGTGGATTCCATTCCATTCCATTCCATTCCATTCCATTCCATTCCATTCCATTCCATTCCATTCCATTCCATTCGATTCCATTCCATTCCATTCCATTCCATTCCATTCCATTCCGTTCTAGTCGGGTTGATTCCGTTCCATTCCATTGCATTCCATTCCATTCCATTCCATTCCATTCCATTCCATTCCATTCCATTCTATTCCATTCCATTCTACTCCATTGAATTCCATTCCATTCCATTCCATTCCATTCCTTTCCAATCTTTTAGTTCTACTCGGGTTGATTCCATTCCATTCCATTCCATTCCATTCCATTCCATTCCATTCCATTCCATTCCATTCCATTCCATTCCATTCCATTACTTTCCATTCCATTCCATTCCATTCCATTCTATTCTACTCGGGTTGACTCCATTCCATTCCATTCCAATCCATTCCATTCCGTTATATTCCATTCTATTCCATTCGATTCCGTTCGATTCCATTCCATTCCATTCCATTCCATTCGATTCCATTCCATTCCATTCGATTCCCTTCCATTCCATTCCATTCCATTCCATTCCATTCCATTCCATTCCATTCCATTCCATTCCATTCCATTCCGTTCTAGTCGGGTTGATTCCATTCTATTCCATTCCATTCCATTCCATTGCATTCCATTCCATTCCATTCTATTCCACTGCATTCTACTCCATTGAATTCCATTCCATTCCATATTATTCCATTCCATTCCATTCCTTTCCATTCCATTTAGTTCTACTCGGGTTGATTCCATTCCATTCCATTCCATTCCATTCCATTCCATTCCATTCCATTCCATTCCATTCCATTCCATTCCATTCCGTTCCACTCGGGTTGATTCCATTCTATTCCATTCCATTCCATTCCATTCCATTCCATTTCTTTCGATTCCATTCGATTCCATTCCATTCCATTCCATTCCAATCCATTGCATTCTACTCAGGTTGATTCCATTCCATTCCATTCCATTCCATTCCATTCCATTCCATTCCATTCCATTCGATTCCACTCGATTCCATTCCATTCCTTTCCATTCCATTCCAATCCACTCCATTCTATTCGGGTGGATTCCATTCCATTCCATTCCATTCCATTCCATTCCATTCCATTCCATTCCATTCCATTCCATTCCATTCCATTCGATTCCATTCCATTCCATTCCATTCCATTCCATTCCATTCCATTCCGTTCTAGTCGGGTTGATTCCGTTCCATTCCATTGCATTCCATTCCATTCCATTCCATTCCATTCCGTTCTAGTCGGGTTGATTCCGTTCCATTCCATTGAATTCCATTCCATTCCATTCCATTCCATTCCATTCCATTCCGTTCTATTCCATTCCATTCTACTCCATTGAATTCCATTCCATTCCATTCCATTCCATTCCATTCCATTCCTTTCCAATCCATTTAGTTCTACTCGGGTTGATTCCATTCCATTCCATTCCATTCCATTCCATTCCATTCCATTCCATTCCATTCCATTCCATTCCATTACTTTCCATTCCATTCCATTCCATTCCATTCTATTCTACTCGGGTTGACTCCATTCCATTCCATTCCACTCCATTCCATTCCGTTATATTCCATTCTATTCCATTCGATTCCGTTCGATTCCATTCCATTCCATTCCATTCCATTCGATTCCATTCCATTCCATTCGATTCCCTTCCATTCCATTCCATTCAATTCCATTCCATTCCAATCCATTCCATTCTACTCGGGTTGACTCCATTCCATTCCATTCCATTCCAATCCATTCCATTCCATTCCATTCCATTCCATTCCATTCCATTCCATTCCATTCCATTCCATTCCATTCCTTTCCTTTCTATTCCATTCCATTCCATTCCATTCCATTCCATTCCATTCCATTCCATTCCATTCCATTCCATTCCGTTCTACTCGGGTTGATTCCACTCCATTCCATTCCCTTCCATTCCATTGCATTCCATTCCATTCCATTCCATTCCATTCCTTTCCATTCCAACCCATTCCTTTCTACTCGGGTTGATTCCATTCCATTCCATTCCATTCCATTCCATTCCATTCCATTCCATTCCATTCCATTCCATTCCATTCCATTCCATTCCATTCGATTCCATTCCATTCCATTCCATTCCATTTCATTCCAAACCGTTCCATTCAACTCGGATTCATCATTCCATTCCATTCCATTCCATTCCATTCCACTCTGGTTCATTCCATTCCATTCCATTCCATTCCATTCCATTCCATTCCATTCCATTCCGTTCTACTCAGGTTGATTTCCATTCCATTCCATTCCATTCCATTCCATTCCATTCCATTCCATTCCATTCCATTCCATTCTATTCCATTCCGTTCTACTCGGCTTGAATCCATTGAGTTCCGTTCCGTTCCGTTTCGTCCCGACACGTCCCGTCCCGTCCCGACACGTCCCGTCCCGTCCCGTCTCGTCACGTCCCGTCCCGTCCCGTCCCGTCCCGTCCCGTCCCGTGCCGTTGTACTCGGGTTGATTCCATTCCACTCCGTTCCGTTCCTTTCCGTTCCCTTCCATTCAGTTCCACGCGGGTTGATTCAATTCCATTCTATTCTATTCCATTCCATTCCATTCCATTCCATTCCATTCCATTCCATTTTACTCGGGTTGATTCCATGCCGTGCCGTTCCGTTCCATTCCGTTCCGTTCTGATCGGGTTGATTCCGTTCCATTCCGTTCCGTTCCTTTCCATTCCATTCCATTCCGTTACACGCAGGTTGATTCAATTCCATTCTATTACATTGAATTCTATTCCATTCCATTCCATTCCATTCTACTCGGATTGATTGCATTCCATTCCGTTCCATTCCAGTCCATTCCAATCCATTCCATTCTACTAGGGTTGATTCCATTCCATTCCATTCCATTCCATTCCATTCCATTCCATTCCATTCCATTGCGTTCCATTCGAATCGATTCCATTCCATTCCATTCCATTCCATTCCAATCCATTCCATTCTACTTGGGTTCATTCCATTCCATTCCATTCCATTCCATTCTATTCCATTCGATTCCATTCCATTCCATTCCATTCCATTCCATTCCATTCTGTTCTACTCGGGTTGATTCCACTCCATTCCATTCCATTCCATTCCATTCTATTCCATTCCATTCCATTCGATTCCATTCTATTCCATTCGATTCCATTCCATTCCATTTCATTTTATTCCATTCCATTCCATTCCATTCTATTCCATTGAATTCCATTCCATTCCATTCCATTCCATTCCATTCCATTCCATTCCATTCCATTCGATTCCATTCCATTCCATTCCATTCCATTTCATTCCAAACCGTTCCATTCAACTCGGATTCATCATTCCATTCCATTCCATTCCATTCCATTCCACTCGGGTTCATTCCATTCCATTCCATTCCATTCCATTCCATTCCATTCCATTCCATTCCGTTCTACTCAGGTTGATTTCCATTCCATTCCATTCCATTCCATTCCATTCCATTCCATTCCATTACATTACATTCCATTCCATTCTATTCCATTCCGTTCTACTCGGCTTGAATCCATTGAGTTCCGTTCCGTTCCGTTTCGTCCCGACACGTCCCGTCCCGTCCCGACACGTCCCGTCCCGTCCCGTCTCGTCACGTCCCGTCCCGTCCCGTCCCATCCCGTCCCGTCCCGTGCCGTTGTACTCGGGTTGATTCCATTCCACTCCGTTCCGTTCCTTTCCGTTCCCTTCCATTCAGTTCCACGCGGGTTGATTCAATTCCATTCTATTCTATTCCATTCCATTCCATTCCATTCCATTCCATTCCATTCCATTTTACTCGGGTTGATTCCATGCCGTGCCGTTCCGTTCCATTCCGTTCCGTTCTGATCGGGTTGATTCCGTTCCATTCCGTTCCGTTCCTTTCCATTCCATTCCATTCCGTTACACGCAGGTTGATTCAATTCCATCCTATTACATTGAATTCTATTCCATTCCATTCCATTCCATTCTACTCGGATTGATTGCATTCCATTCCGTTCCATTCCAGTCCATTCCAATCCATTCCATTCTACTAGGGTTGATTCCATTCCATTCCATTCCATTCCATTCCATTCCATTCCATTCCATTCCATTGCGTTCCATTCGAATCGATTCCATTCCATTCCATTCCATTCCATTCCAATCCATTCCATTCTACTTGGGTTCATTCCATTCCATTCCATTCCATTCCATTCTATTCCATTCGATTCCATTCCATTCCATTCCATTCCATTCCATTCCATTCTGTTCTACTCGGGTTGATTCCACTCCATTCCATTCCATTCCATTCCATTCTATTCCATTCCATTCCCTTCGATTCCATTCTATTCCATTCGATTCCATTCCATTCCATTTCATTTTATTCCATTCCATTCCATTCCATTCTATTCCATTGAATTCCATTCCATTCCATTCCATTCCATTCCATTCCATTCCATTCCATTCCGTTCTACTCGGGTTGATTCCACTCCATTCCATTCCATTCCATTCCATTCCATTCCATTCCATTCCATTCCACTCGGGTTGAGCATTCCATTCGATTCCATTCCATTCCATTCCATTCCATTCCATTCCATTCCACTCGGGCTCATTCCATTCCCTTCCATTCCATTCCATTCCATTCCATTCCATTCCATTCCATTCCATTCCATTCCGTTCTACTCGGGTTGATTTCCATTCCATTCCATTCCATTCCATTCCACTCCATTCCATTCCATTCCATTCCATTCCATTCCATTCCATTCCATTCCATTCCTTTCCATTTATTCCATTCCGTTCTACTCGGGTTGATTCCATTGAGTTTGGTTCCGTTCCGTTCCGTCCCGTCCCGTCCCGTCCCGTCCCGTTCCATTTTACTCGGGTTGATTCCTTTGCATTCCGTTCCGCTCGTTTCCATTCCGTTCCATTCCGTTCCACGCGGGTTGGTTCAGTTCCATTCTATTCTATTCTATTCCTTTCCATTCCATTCCATTCTACTCGGGTTGATTCCATGCCGTTCCATTCCGTTCCATTCCGTCCCATTCCGACCCGTCCCATACCGTCCCTTCCCGTCCCATCCCGTTCCGTTCCACATGGGTTGATTCAATTCCTTTCGGTTACATTGAATTCCATTCCATTCCATTCTACTCGGATTGATTCCATTCCATTCCATTCCATTCCATTCCATTCCATTCCATTCCATTCCAATCCATTCCATTCTACTCGGGTTGATTCCATTCCATTCCATTCCATTCCATTCCATTCCATTCCATTCCATTCCATTCCATTCAGTTTCATTCCATTCGATTCCATTCCATTCCATTCCATTCCATTCCATTCCATTCCATTCGATTCCATTCCATTCCATTCCATTCCATTCCGTTCTAATCGGGTTGATTCCATTCTATTCCATTCCACTCCATTCCATTCCATTCCATTCCATTCTATTCCATTCCATTCTACTCAATTGAATTCCATTCCATTCCATTCTATTCCATTCCATTCCATTCCTTTCCATTCCATTTAGTTCTACTCTGGTTGATTCCATTCCATTCCATTCCATTCCATTCCATTCCATTCCATTCCATTCCATTCGTCTCCATTCGATTCCATTCGATTCCATTCCATTCTATTCCATTGAATTCCATTCCATTCCATTCCATTCCATTCCATTCCATTCCATTCCATTCCTTTCCGTTCTACTCGGGTTGATTCCATTCCATTCCATTCCATTCCATTCCATTCCATTCCATTCCATTCCATTCCATTCCACTCCATTCCATTCGATTCCATTCGATTCCATTCCATTCCATTCCATTCCATTCCAATCCATTCCATTCTACTCGGGTTGATTCCATTCCATTCCATTCCACTCCATTCCATTCCATTCCATTCCATTCCATTGCATTCCATTCGATTCCATTCGACTCCATTCCATTCGATTCCATTCGAGATCATTCGATTCCATTCCATCCCATTCCATTCCATTCCATTCCATTCCGTTCTACTCGGGTTGATTCCATTCCATTCCATTTCATTCCATTCCATTCCATTCCATTCCATTCCATTCCATTCGATTCCATTCCATTCCATTCCATTGAATCCATTCCATTCTACTCGGGTTGATTCCATTCCATTCCATTCCATTCCATTCCATTCCATTCCGTTCTTCTTTTGTTGATTCCATTCCATTCCATTTCATTCCATTCCATTCCATTCCACTCGATTCCATTCCATTCTTTCCATTCCATTCCAATCCATTCCATTCTACTCGGGTGGATTCCATTCCATTCCATTCCATTCCATTCCATTCCATTCCATTCCATTCCATTCCATTCCATTCCATTCCATTCCATTCCGTTCTAGTCGGGTTGATTCCATTCTATTCCATTCCATTCCATTCCATTGCATTCCATTCCATTCCATTCCATTCCATTCCATTCTATTCCACTCCATTCTACTCCATTGAATTCCATTCCATTCCATATTATTCCATTCCATTCCATTCCTTTCCATTCCATTTAGTTCTACTCGGGTTGATTCCATTCCATTCCATTCCATTCCATTCCATTCCATTCCATTCCATTCCATTCCATTCCATTCCATTCCATTCCATTCCATTCCGTTCCACTCGGGTTGATTCCATTCTATTCCATTCCATTCCATTCGATTCCATTCGATATCATTCGATTCCATTCCATCCCATTCCATTCCATTCCATTCCATTCCGTTCTTCTTGGGTTGAGTCCATTCCATTCCATTTCATTCCATTCCATTCCATTCCATTTCTTTCGATTCCATTCGATTCCATTCCATTCCATTCCATTCCAATCCATTGCATTCTACTCAGGTTGATTCCATTCCAATCCATTCCATTCCATTCCATTCCATTCCATTCCATTCCATTCCATTCGATTCCACTCGATTCCATTCCATTCCTTTCCATTCCATTCCAATCCATTCCATTCTATTCGGGTGGATTCCATTCCATTCCATTCCATTCCATTCCATTCCATTCCATTCCATTCCATTCCATTCCATTCCATTCGATTCCATTCCATTCCATTCCATTCCATTCCATTCCATTCCGTTCTAGTCGGGTTGATTCCGTTCCATTCCATTGCATTCCATTCCATTCCATTCCATTCCATTCCATTCCATTCCATTCCATTCCATTCCATTCTATTCCATTCCATTCTACTCCATTGAATTCCATTCCATTCCATTCCATTCCATTCCTTTCCAATCTTTTAGTTCTACTCGGGTTGATTCCATTCCATTCCATTCCATTCCATTCCATTCCATTCCATTCCATTCCATTCCATTCCATTCCATTACTTTCCATTCCATTCCATTCCATTCCATTCTATTCTACTCTGGTTGACTCCATTCCATTCCATTCCAATCCATTCCATTCCGTTATATTCCATTCTATTCCATTCGATTCCGTTCGATTCCATTCCATTCCATTCCATTCCATTCGATTCCATTCCATTCCATTCGATTCCCTTCCATTCCATTCCATTCCATTCCATTCCATTCCATTCCATTCCATTCCATTCCATTCCGTTCTAGTCGGGTTGATTCCATTCTATTCCATTCCATTCCATTCCATTGCATTCCATTCCATTCCATTCTATTCCACTGCATTCTACTCCATTGAATTCCATTCCATTCCATATTATTCCATTCCATTCCATTCCTTTCCATTCCATTTAGTTCTACTCGGGTTGATTCCATTCCATTCCATTCCATTCCATTCCATTCCATTCCATTCCATTCCATTCCATTCCATTCCATTCCATTCCATTCCGTTCCACTCGGGTTGATTCCATTCTATTCCATTCCATTCCATTCGATTCCATTCGATATCATTCGATTCCATTCCATCCCATTCCATTCCATTCCATTCCATTCCGTTCTTCTTGGGTTGAGTCCATTCCATTCCATTTCATTCCATTCCATTCCATTCCATTTCTTTCGATTCCATTCGATTCCATTCCATTCCATTCCATTCCAATCCATTGCATTCTACTCAGGTTGATTCCATTCCATTCCATTCCATTCCATTCCATTCCATTCCATTCCATTCCATTCCATTCGATTCCACTCGATTCCATTCCATTCCTTTCCATTCCATTCCAATCCACTCCATTCTATTCGGGTGGATTCCATTCCATTCCATTCCATTCCATTCCATTCCATTCCATTCCATTCCATTCCATTCGATTCCATTCCATTCCATTCCATTCCATTCCATTCCATTCCATTCCATTCCGTTCTAGTCGGGTTGATTCCGTTCCATTCCATTGCATTCCATTCCATTCCATTCCATTCCATTCCGTTCTAGTCGGGTTGATTCCGTTCCATTCCATTGCATTCCATTCCATTCCATTCCATTCCATTCCATTCCATTCCATTCCGTTCTATTCCATTCCATTCTACTCCATTGAATTCCATTCCATTCCATTCCATTCCATTCCATTCCATTCCTTTCCAATCCATTTAGTTCTACTCGGGTTGATTCCATTCCATTCCATTCCATTCCATTCCATTCCATTCCATTCCATTCCATTCCATTCCATTCCATTACTTTCCATTCCATTCCATTCCATTCCATTCTATTCTACTCGGGTTGACTCCATTCCATTCCATTCCACTCCATTCCATTCCGTTATATTCCATTCTATTCCATTCGATTCCGTTCGATTCCATTCCATTCCATTCGATTCCATTCCATTCCATTCCATTCCATTCGATTCCCTTCCATTCCATTCCATTCCATTCCATTCCATTCCAATCCATTCCATTCTACTCGGGTTGATTCCATTCCATTCCATTCCATTCCAATCCATTCCATTCCATTCCATTCCAATCCATTCCATTCCATTCCATTCCATTCCATTCCATTCCATTCCATTCCATTCCATTCCATTCCATTCCTTTCCTTTCTATTCCATTCCATTCCATTCCATTCCATTCCATTCCATTCCATTCCATTCCATTCCATTCCATTCCGTTCTACTCGGGTTGATTCCACTCCATTCCATTCCCTTCCATTCCATTGCATTCCATTCCATTCCATTCCATTCCATTCCTTTCCATTCCAACCCATTCCTTTCTACTCGGGTTGATTCCATTCCATTCCATTCCATTCCATTCCGTTCTACTCGGGTTGATTCCACTCCATTCCATTCCATTCCATTCCATTCCATTCCATTCCATTCCATTCCATTCCATTCCATTCCACTCGGGTTGAGCATTCCATTCGATTCCATTCCATTCCATTCCATTCCATTTCATTCCAAACCGTTCCATTCAACTCGGATTCATTATTCCATTCCATTCCATTCCATTCCATTCCACTCGGGTTCATTCCATTCCATTCCATTCCATTCCATTCCATTCCATTCCATTCCATTCCGTTCTACTCAGGTTGATTTCCATTCCATTCCATTCCATTCCATTCCATTCTATTCCATTCCATTCCATTCCATTCCATTCCATTCCATTCCATTCCATTTTACTCGGGTTGATTCCATGCCGTGCCGTTCCGTTCCATTCCGTTCCGTTCTGATCGGGTTGATTCCGTTCCATTCCGTTCCGTTCCTTTCCATTCCATTCCATTCCGTTACACGCAGGTTGATTCAATTCCATTCTATTACATTGAATTCTATTCCATTCCATTCCATTCCATTCTACTCGGATTGATTGCATTCCATTCCGTTCCATTCCAGTCCATTCCAATCCATTCCATTCTACTAGGGTTGATTCCATTCCATTCCATTCCATTCCATTCCATTCCATTCCATTCCATTCCATTCCATTGCGTTCCATTCGAATCGATTCCATTCCATTCCATTCCATTCCATTCCAATCCATTCCATTCTACTTGGGTTCATTCCATTCCATTCCATTCCATTCCATTCTATTCCATTCGATTCCATTCCATTCCATTCCATTCCATTCCATTCCATTCTGTTCTACTCGGGTTGATTCCACTCCATTCCATTCCATTCCATTCCATTCTATTCCATTCCATTCCATTCGATTCCATTCTATTCCATTCGATTCCATTCCATTCCATTTCATTTTATTCCATTCCATTCCATTCCATTCTATTCCATTGAATTCCATTCCATTCCATTCAATTCCATTCCATTCCATTCCATTCCATTCCGTTCTACTCGGGTTGATTCCACTCCATTCCATTCCATTCCATTCCATTCCATTCCATTCCATTCCATTCCATTCCATTCCACTCGGGTTGAGCATTCCATTCGATTCCATTCCATTCCATTCCATTCCATTCCATTCCATTCCACTCGGGCTCATTCCATTCCATTCCATTCCATTCCATTCCATTCCATTCCATTCCATTCCATTCCATTCCGTTCTACTCGGGTTGATTTCCATTCCATTCCATTCCATTCCATTCCACTCCATTCCATTCCATTCCATTCCATTCCATTCCATTCCATTCCATTCCATTCCTTTCCATTTATTCCATTCCGTTCTACTCGGGTTGATTCCATTGAGTTTGGTTCCGTTCCGTTCCGTCCCGTCCCGTCCCGTCCCGTCCCGTTCCATTTTACTCGGGTTGATTCCTTTGCATTCCGTTCCGCTCGTTTCCATTCCGTTCCATTCCGTTCCACGCGGGTTGGTTCAGTTCCATTCTATTCTATTCTATTCCTTTCCATTCCATTCCATTCTACTCGGGTTGATTCCATGCCGTTCCATTCCGTTCCATTCCGTCCCATTCCGACCCGTCCCATCCCGTCCCTTCCCGTCCCATCCCGTTCCGTTCCACATGGGTTGATTCAATTCCTTTCGGTTACATTGAATTCCATTCCATTCCATTCTACTCGGATTGATTCCATTCCATTCCATTCCATTCCATTCCATTCCATTCCATTCCATTCCATTCCATTCCATTCCATTGCGTTCCATTCGATTCGATTCCATTCCATTCAATTCCATTCCATTCCAATCCATTCCATTCTACTCGGGTTGACTCCATTCCATTCCATTCCATTCCAATCCATTCCATTCCATTCCATTCCATTCCATTCCATTCCATTCCATTCCATTCCATTCCATTCCATTCCTTTCCTTTCTATTCCATTCCATTCCATTCCATTCCATTCCATTCCATTCCATTCCATTCCATTCCATTCCATTCCGTTCTACTCGGGTTGATTCCACTCCATTCCATTCCCTTCCATTCCATTGCATTCCATTCCATTCCATTCCATTCCATTCCTTTCCATTCCAACCCATTCCTTTCTACTCGGGTTGATTCCATTCCATTCCATTCCATTCCATTCCATTCCATTCCATTCCATTCCATTCCATTCCATTCCATTCCATTCCATTCCATTCGATTCCATTCCATTCCATTCCATTCCATTTCATTCCAAACCGTTCCATTCAACTCGGATTCATCATTCCATTCCATTCCATTCCATTCCATTCCACTCTGGTTCATTCCATTCCATTCCATTCCATTCCATTCCATTCCATTCCATTCCATTCCGTTCTACTCAGGTTGATTTCCATTCCATTCCATTCCATTCCATTCCATTCCATTCCATTCCATTACATTCCATTCCATTCTATTCCATTCCGTTCTACTCGGCTTGAATCCATTGAGTTCCGTTCCGTTCCGTTTCGTCCCGACACGTCCCGTCCCGTCCCGACACGTCCCGTCCCGTCCCGTCTCGTCACGTCCCGTCCCGTCCCGTCCCGTCCCGTCCCGTCCCGTGCCGTTGTACTCGGGTTGATTCCATTCCACTCCGTTCCGTTCCTTTCCGTTCCCTTCCATTCAGTTCCACGCGGGTTGATTCAATTCCATTCTATTCTATTCCATTCCATTCCATTCCATTCCATTCCATTCCATTCCATTTTACTCGGGTTGATTCCATGCCGTGCCGTTCCGTTCCATTCCGTTCCGTTCTGATCGGGTTGATTCCGTTCCATTCCGTTCCGTTCCTTTCCATTCCATTCCATTCCGTTACACGCAGGTTGATTCAATTCCATTCTATTACATTGAATTCTATTCCATTCCATTCCATTCCATTCTACTCGGATTGATTGCATTCCATTCCGTTCCATTCCAGTCCATTCCAATCCATTCCATTCTACTAGGGTTGATTCCATTCCATTCCATTCCATTCCATTCCATTCCATTCCATTCCATTCCATTGCGTTCCATTCGAATCGATTCCATTCCATTCCATTCCATTCCATTCCAATCCATTCCATTCTACTTGGGTTCATTCCATTCCATTCCATTCCATTCCATTCTATTCCATTCGATTCCATTCCATTCCATTCCATTCCATTCCATTCCATTCTGTTCTACTCGGGTTGATTCCACTCCATTCCATTCCATTCCATTCCATTCTATTCCATTCCATTCCATTCGATTCCATTCTATTCCATTCGATTCCATTCCATTCCATTTCATTTTATTCCATTCCATTCCATTCCATTCTATTCCATTGAATTCCATTCCATTCCATTCCATTCCATTCCATTCCATTCCATTCCATTCCATTCGATTCCATTCCATTCCATTCCATTCCATTTCATTCCAAACCGTTCCATTCAACTCGGATTCATCATTCCATTCCATTCCATTCCATTCCATTCCACTCGGGTTCATTCCATTCCATTCCATTCCATTCCATTCCATTCCATTCCATTCCGTTCTACTCAGGTTGATTTCCATTCCATTCCATTCCATTCCATTCCATTCCATTCCATTCCATTACATTCCATTCCATTCTATTCCATTCCGTTCTACTCGGCTTGAATCCATTGAGTTCCGTTCCGTTCCGTTTCGTCCCGACACGTCCCGTCCCGTCCCGACACGTCCCGTCCCGTCCCGTCTCGTCACGTCCCGTCCCGTCCCGTCCCATCCCGTCCCGTCCCGTGCCGTTGTACTCGGGTTGATTCCATTCCACTCCGTTCCGTTCCTTTCCGTTCCCTTCCATTCAGTTCCACGCGGGTTGATTCAATTCCATTCTATTCTATTCCATTCCATTCCATTCCATTCCATTCCATTCCATTCCATTTTACTCGGGTTGATTCCATGCCGTGCCGTTCCGTTCCATTCCGTTCCGTTCTGATCGGGTTGATTCCGTTCCATTCCGTTCCGTTCCTTTCCATTCCATTCCATTCCGTTACACGCAGGTTGATTCAATTCCATCCTATTACATTGAATTCTATTCCATTCCATTCCATTCCATTCTACTCGGATTGATTGCATTCCATTCCGTTCCATTCCAGTCCATTCCAATCCATTCCATTCTACTAGGGTTGATTCCATTCCATTCCATTCCATTCCATTCCATTCCATTCCATTCCATTGCGTTCCATTCGAATCGATTCCATTCCATTCCATTCCATTCCATTCCAATCCATTCCATTCTACTTGGGTTCATTCCATTCCATTCCATTCCATTCCATTCTATTCCATTCGATTCCATTCCATTCCATTCCATTCCATTCCATTCCATTCTGTTCTACTCGGGTTGATTCCACTCCATTCCATTCCATTCCATTCCATTCTATTCCATTCCATTCCCTTCGATTCCATTCTATTCCATTCGATTCCATTCCATTCCATTTCATTTTATTCCATTCCATTCCATTCCATTCTATTCCATTGAATTCCATTCCATTCCATTCCATTCCATTCCATTCCATTCCATTCCATTCCGTTCTACTCGGGTTGATTCCACTCCATTCCATTCCATTCCATTCCATTCCATTCCATTCCATTCCATTCCACTCGGGTTGAGCATTCCATTCGATTCCATTCCATTCCATTCCATTCCATTCCATTCCATTCCACTCGGGCTCATTCCATTCCATTCCATTCCATTCCATTCCATTCCATTCCATTCCATTCCATTCCATTCCATTCCGTTCTACTCGGGTTGATTTCCATTCCATTCCATTCCATTCCATTCCACTCCATTCCATTCCATTCCATTCCATTCCATTCCATTCCATTCCATTCCATTCCATTCCATTCCTTTCCATTTATTCCATTCCGTTCTACTCGGGTTGATTCCATTGAGTTTGGTTCCGTTCCGTTCCGTCCCGTCCCGTCCCGTCCCGTCCCGTTCCATTTTACTCGGGTTGATTCCTTTGCATTCCGTTCCGCTCGTTTCCATTCCGTTCCATTCCGTTCCACGCGGGTTGGTTCAGTTCCATTCTATTCTATTCTATTCCTTTCCATTCCATTCCATTCTACTCGGGTTGATTCCATGCCGTTCCATTCCGTTCCATTCCGTCCCATTCCGACCCGTCCCATACCGTCCCTTCCCGTCCCATCCCGTTCCGTTCCACATGGGTTGATTCAATTCCTTTCGGTTACATTGAATTCCATTCCATTCCATTCTACTCGGATTGATTCCATTCCATTCCATTCCATTCCATTCCATTCCATTCCATTCCATTCCAATCCATTCCATTCTACTCGGGTTGATTCCATTCCATTCCATTCCATTCCATTCCATTCCATTCCATTCCATTCCATTCCATTCCATTCAGTTTCATTCCATTCGATTCCATTCCATTCCATTCCATTCCATTCCATTCCATTCCATTCGATTCCATTCCATTCCATTCCATTCCATTCCGTTCTAATCGGGTTGATTCCATTCTATTCCATTCCACTCCATTCCATTCCATTCCATTCCATTCTATTCCATTCCATTCTACTCAATTGAATTCCATTCCATTCCATTCTATTCCATTCCATTCCATTCCTTTCCATTCCATTTAGTTCTACTCTGGTTGATTCCATTCCATTCCATTCCATTCCATTCCATTCCATTCCATTCCATTCGTCTCCATTCGATTCCATTCGATTCCATTCCATTCTATTCCATTGAATTCCATTCCATTCCATTCCATTCCATTCCATTCCATTCCATTCCATTCCATTCCATTCCTTTCCGTTCTACTCGGGTTGATTCCATTCCATTCCATTCCATTCCATTCCATTCCATTCCATTCCATTCCATTCCATTCCATTCCACTCCATTCCATTCGATTCCATTCGATTCCATTCCATTCCATTCCATTCCATTCCAATCCATTCCATTCTACTCGGGTTGATTCCATTCCATTCCATTCCACTCCATTCCATTCCATTCCATTCCATTCCATTGCATTCCATTCGATTCCATTCGACTCCATTCCATTCGATTCCATTCGAGATCATTCGATTCCATTCCATCCCATTCCATTCCATTCCATTCCATTCCGTTCTACTCGGGTTGATTCCATTCCATTCCATTTCATTCCATTCCATTCCATTCCATTCCATTCGATTCCATTCGATTCCATTCCATTCCATTCCATTGAATCCATTCCATTCTACTCGGGTTGATTCCATTCCATTCCATTCCATTCCATTCCATTCCATTCCGTTCTTCTTTTGTTGATTCCATTCCATTCCATTTCATTCCATTCCATTCCATTCCACTCGATTCCATTCCATTCTTTCCATTCCATTCCAATCCATTCCATTCTACTCGGGTGGATTCCATTCCATTCCATTCCATTCCATTCCATTCCATTCCATTCCATTCCATTCCATTCCATTCCATTCCATTCCATTCCATTCCATTCCATTCCGTTCTAGTCGGGTTGATTCCATTCTATTCCATTCCATTCCATTCCATTGCATTCCATTCCATTCCATTCCATTCCATTCCATTCTATTCCACTCCATTCTACTCCATTGAATTCCATTCCATTCCATATTATTCCATTCCATTCCATTCCTTTCCATTCCATTTAGTTCTACTCGGGTTGATTCCATTCCATTCCATTCCATTCCATTCCATTCCATTCCATTCCATTCCATTCCATTCCATTCCATTCCATTCCATTCCATTCCGTTCCACTCGGGTTGATTCCATTCTATTCCATTCCATTCCATTCGATTCCATTCGATATCATTCGATTCCATTCCATCCCATTCCATTCCATTCCATTCCATTCCGTTCTTCTTGGGTTGAGTCCATTCCATTCCATTTCATTCCATTCCATTCCATTCCATTTCTTTCGATTCCATTCGATTCCATTCCATTCCATTCCATTCCAATCCATTGCATTCTACTCAGGTTGATTCCATTCCAATCCATTCCATTCCATTCCATTCCATTCCATTCCATTCCATTCCATTCCATTCGATTCCACTCGATTCCATTCCATTCCTTTCCATTCCATTCCAATCCATTCCATTCTATTCGGGTGGATTCCATTCCATTCCATTCCATTCCATTCCATTCCATTCCATTCCATTCCATTCCATTCCATTCCATTCCATTCGATTCCATTCCATTCCATTCCATTCCATTCCATTCCATTCCGTTCTAGTCGGGTTGATTCCGTTCCATTCCATTGCATTCCATTCCATTCCATTCCATTCCATTCCATTCCATTCCATTCCATTCCATTCCATTCTATTCCATTCCATTCTACTCCATTGAATTCCATTCCATTCCATTCCATTCCATTCCTTTCCAATCTTTTAGTTCTACTCGGGTTGATTCCATTCCATTCCATTCCATTCCATTCCATTCCATTCCATTCCATTCCATTCCATTCCATTCCATTACTTTCCATTCCATTCCATTCCATTCCATTCTATTCTACTCTGGTTGACTCCATTCCATTCCATTCCAATCCATTCCATTCCGTTATATTCCATTCTATTCCATTCGATTCCGTTCGATTCCATTCCATTCCATTCCATTCCATTCGATTCCATTCCATTCCATTCGATTCCCTTCCATTCCATTCCATTCCATTCCATTCCATTCCATTCCATTCCATTCCATTCCATTCCGTTCTAGTCGGGTTGATTCCATTCTATTCCATTCCATTCCATTGCATTGCATTCCATTCCATTCCATTCTATTCCACTGCATTCTACTCCATTGAATTCCATTCCATTCCATATTATTCCATTCCATTCCATTCCTTTCCATTCCATTTAGTTCTACTCGGGTTGATTCCATTCCATTCCATTCCATTCCATTCCATTCCATTCCATTCCATTCCATTCCATTCCATTCCATTCCATTCCGTTCCACTCGGGTTGATTCCATTCTATTCCATTCCATTCCATTCGATTCCATTCGATATCATTCGATTCCATTCCATCCCATTCCATTCCATTCCATTCCATTCCGTTCTTCTTGGGTTGAGTCCATTCCATTCCATTTCATTCCATTCCATTCCATTCCATTTCTTTCGATTCCATTCGATTCCATTCCATTCCATTCCATTCCAATCCATTGCATTCTACTCAGGTTGATTCCATTCCATTCCATTCCATTCCATTCCATTCCATTCCATTCCATTCCATTCGATTCCACTCGATTCCATTCCATTCCTTTCCATTCCATTCCAATCCACTCCATTCTATTCGGGTGGATTCCATTCCATTCCATTCCATTCCATTCCATTCCATTCCATTCCATTCCATTCCATTCCATTCGATTCCATTCCATTCCATTCCATTCCATTCCATTCCATTCCATTCCGTTCTAGTCGGGTTGATTCCGTTCCATTCCATTGCATTCCATTCCATTCCATTCCATTCCATTCCGTTCTAGTCGGGTTGATTCCGTTCCATTCCATTGCATTCCATTCCATTCCATTCCATTCCATTCCATTCCATTCCATTCCGTTCTATTCCATTCCATTCTACTCCATTGAATTCCATTCCATTCCATTCCATTCCATTCCATTCCATTCCTTTCCAATCCATTTAGTTCTACTCGGGTTGATTCCATTCCATTCCATTCCATTCCATTCCATTCCATTCCATTCCATTCCATTCCATTCCATTCCATTACTTTCCATTCCATTCCATTCCATTCCATTCTATTCTACTCGGGTTGACTCCATTCCATTCCATTCCATTCCATTCTATTCTACTCGGGTTGACTCCATTCCATTCCATTCCATTGCATTCCATTCCATTCCATTCCATTCCATTCCATTCCATTCCATTCCGTTCTATTCCATTCCATTCTACTCCATTGAATTCCATTCCATTCCATTCCATTCCATTCCATTCCATTCCTTTCCAATCCATTTAGTTCTACTCGGGTTGATTCCATTCCATTCCATTCCATTCCATTCGATTCCATTCCATTCCATTCGATTCCCTTCCATTCCATTCCATTCCATTCCATTCCATTCCAATCCATTCCATTCTACTCGGGTTGATTCCATTCCATTCCATTCCATTCCAATCCATTCCATTCCATTCCATTCCATTCCATTCCATTCCATTCCATTCCATTCCATTCCATTCCATTCCTTTCCTTTCTATTCCATTCCATTCCATTCCATTCCATTCCATTCCATTCCATTCCATTCCATTCCATTCCATTCCGTTCTACTCGGGTTGATTCCACTCCATTCCATTCCCTTCCATTCCATTGCATTCCATTCCATTCCATTCCATTCCATTCCTTTCCATTCCAACCCATTCCTTTCTACTCGGGTTGATTCCATTCCATTCCATTCCATTCCATTCCGTTCTACTCGGGTTGATTCCACTCCATTCCATTCCATTCCATTCCATTCCATTCCATTCCATTCCATTCCATTCCACTCGGGTTGAGCATTCCATTCGATTCCATTCCATTCCATTCCATTCCATTTCATTCCAAACCGTTCCATTCAACTCGGATTCATTATTCCATTCCATTCCATTCCATTCCATTCCACTCGGGTTCATTCCATTCCATTCCATTCCATTCCATTCCATTCCATTCCATTCCATTCCGTTCTACTCAGGTTGATTTCCATTCCATTCCATTCCATTCCATTCCATTCTATTCCATTCCATTCCATTCCATTCCATTCCATTCCATTCCATTCCATTTTACTCGGGTTGATTCCATGCCGTGCCGTTCCGTTCCATTCCGTTCCGTTCTGATCGGGTTGATTCCGTTCCATTCCGTTCCGTTCCTTTCCATTCCATTCCATTCCGTTACACGCAGGTTGATTCAATTCCATTCTATTACATTGAATTCTATTCCATTCCATTCCATTCCATTCTACTCGGATTGATTGCATTCCATTCCGTTCCATTCCAGTCCATTCCAATCCATTCCATTCTACTAGGGTTGATTCCATTCCATTCCATTCCATTCCATTCCATTCCATTCCATTCCATTGCGTTCCATTCGAATCGATTCCATTCCATTCCATTCCATTCCATTCCAATCCATTCCATTCTACTTGGGTTCATTCCATTCCATTCCATTCCATTCCATTCTATTCCATTCGATTCCATTCCATTCCATTCCATTCCATTCCATTCCATTCTGTTCTACTCGGGTTGATTCCACTCCATTCCATTCCATTCCATTCCATTCTATTCCATTCCATTCCCTTCGATTCCATTCTATTCCATTCGATTCCATTCCATTCCATTTCATTTTATTCCATTCCATTCCATTCCATTCTATTCCATTGAATTCCATTCCATTCCATTCCATTCCATTCCATTCCATTCCATTCCATTCCGTTCTACTCGGGTTGATTCCACTCCATTCCATTCCATTCCATTCCATTCCATTCCATTCCATTCCATTCCACTCGGGTTGAGCATTCCATTCGATTCCATTCCATTCCATTCCATTCCATTCCATTCCATTCCACTCGGGCTCATTCCATTCCATTCCATTCCATTCCATTCCATTCCATTCCATTCCATTCCATTCCATTCCATTCCGTTCTACTCGGGTTGATTTCCATTCCATTCCATTCCATTCCATTCCACTCCATTCCATTCCATTCCATTCCATTCCATTCCATTCCATTCCATTCCATTCCATTCCATTCCTTTCCATTTATTCCATTCCGTTCTACTCGGGTTGATTCCATTGAGTTTGGTTCCGTTCCGTTCCGTCCCGTCCCGTCCCGTCCCGTCCCGTTCCATTTTACTCGGGTTGATTCCTTTGCATTCCGTTCCGCTCGTTTCCATTCCGTTCCATTCCGTTCCACGCGGGTTGGTTCAGTTCCATTCTATTCTATTCTATTCCTTTCCATTCCATTCCATTCTACTCGGGTTGATTCCATGCCGTTCCATTCCGTTCCATTCCGTCCCATTCCGACCCGTCCCATACCGTCCCTTCCCGTCCCATCCCGTTCCGTTCCACATGGGTTGATTCAATTCCTTTCGGTTACATTGAATTCCATTCCATTCCATTCTACTCGGATTGATTCCATTCCATTCCATTCCATTCCATTCCATTCCATTCCATTCCATTCCAATCCATTCCATTCTACTCGGGTTGATTCCATTCCATTCCATTCCATTCCATTCCATTCCATTCCATTCCATTCCATTCCATTCCATTCAGTTTCATTCCATTCGATTCCATTCCATTCCATTCCATTCCATTCCATTCCATTCCATTCGATTCCATTCCATTCCATTCCATTCCATTCCGTTCTAATCGGGTTGATTCCATTCTATTCCATTCCACTCCATTCCATTCCATTCCATTCCATTCTATTCCATTCCATTCTACTCAATTGAATTCCATTCCATTCCATTCTATTCCATTCCATTCCATTCCTTTCCATTCCATTTAGTTCTACTCTGGTTGATTCCATTCCATTCCATTCCATTCCATTCCATTCCATTCCATTCCATTCGTCTCCATTCGATTCCATTCGATTCCATTCCATTCTATTCCATTGAATTCCATTCCATTCCATTCCATTCCATTCCATTCCATTCCATTCCATTCCATTCCATTCCTTTCCGTTCTACTCGGGTTGATTCCATTCCATTCCATTCCATTCCATTCCATTCCATTCCATTCCATTCCATTCCATTCCATTCCACTCCATTCCATTCGATTCCATTCGATTCCATTCCATTCCATTCCATTCCATTCCAATCCATTCCATTCTACTCGGGTTGATTCCATTCCATTCCATTCCACTCCATTCCATTCCATTCCATTCCATTCCATTGCATTCCATTCGATTCCATTCGACTCCATTCCATTCGATTCCATTCGAGATCATTCGATTCCATTCCATCCCATTCCATTCCATTCCATTCCATTCCGTTCTACTCGGGTTGATTCCATTCCATTCCATTTCATTCCATTCCATTCCATTCCATTCCATTCGATTCCATTCGATTCCATTCCATTCCATTCCATTGAATCCATTCCATTCTACTCGGGTTGATTCCATTCCATTCCATTCCATTCCATTCCATTCCATTCCGTTCTTCTTTTGTTGATTCCATTCCATTCCATTTCATTCCATTCCATTCCATTCCACTCGATTCCATTCCATTCTTTCCATTCCATTCCAATCCATTCCATTCTACTCGGGTGGATTCCATTCCATTCCATTCCATTCCATTCCATTCCATTCCATTCCATTCCATTCCATTCCATTCCATTCCATTCCATTCCATTCCATTCCATTCCGTTCTAGTCGGGTTGATTCCATTCTATTCCATTCCATTCCATTCCATTGCATTCCATTCCATTCCATTCCATTCCATTCCATTCTATTCCACTCCATTCTACTCCATTGAATTCCATTCCATTCCATATTATTCCATTCCATTCCATTCCTTTCCATTCCATTTAGTTCTACTCGGGTTGATTCCATTCCATTCCATTCCATTCCATTCCATTCCATTCCATTCCATTCCATTCCATTCCATTCCATTCCATTCCATTCCATTCCGTTCCACTCGGGTTGATTCCATTCTATTCCATTCCATTCCATTCGATTCCATTCGATATCATTCGATTCCATTCCATCCCATTCCATTCCATTCCATTCCATTCCGTTCTTCTTGGGTTGAGTCCATTCCATTCCATTTCATTCCATTCCATTCCATTCCATTTCTTTCGATTCCATTCGATTCCATTCCATTCCATTCCATTCCAATCCATTGCATTCTACTCAGGTTGATTCCATTCCAATCCATTCCATTCCATTCCATTCCATTCCATTCCATTCCATTCCATTCCATTCGATTCCACTCGATTCCATTCCATTCCTTTCCATTCCATTCCAATCCATTCCATTCTATTCGGGTGGATTCCATTCCATTCCATTCCATTCCATTCCATTCCATTCCATTCCATTCCATTCCATTCCATTCCATTCCATTCGATTCCATTCCATTCCATTCCATTCCATTCCATTCCATTCCGTTCTAGTCGGGTTGATTCCGTTCCATTCCATTGCATTCCATTCCATTCCATTCCATTCCATTCCATTCCATTCCATTCCATTCCATTCCATTCTATTCCATTCCATTCTACTCCATTGAATTCCATTCCATTCCATTCCATTCCATTCCTTTCCAATCTTTTAGTTCTACTCGGGTTGATTCCATTCCATTCCATTCCATTCCATTCCATTCCATTCCATTCCATTCCATTCCATTCCATTCCATTACTTTCCATTCCATTCCATTCCATTCCATTCTATTCTACTCTGGTTGACTCCATTCCATTCCATTCCAATCCATTCCATTCCGTTATATTCCATTCTATTCCATTCGATTCCGTTCGATTCCATTCCATTCCATTCCATTCCATTCGATTCCATTCCATTCCATTCGATTCCCTTCCATTCCATTCCATTCCATTCCATTCCATTCCATTCCATTCCATTCCATTCCATTCCATTCCGTTCTAGTCGGGTTGATTCCATTCTATTCCATTCCATTCCATTGCATTGCATTCCATTCCATTCCATTCTATTCCACTGCATTCTACTCCATTGAATTCCATTCCATTCCATATTATTCCATTCCATTCCATTCCTTTCCATTCCATTTAGTTCTACTCGGGTTGATTCCATTCCATTCCATTCCATTCCATTCCATTCCATTCCATTCCATTCCATTCCATTCCATTCCATTCCATTCCGTTCCACTCGGGTTGATTCCATTCTATTCCATTCCATTCCATTCGATTCCATTCGATATCATTCGATTCCATTCCATCCCATTCCATTCCATTCCATTCCATTCCGTTCTTCTTGGGTTGAGTCCATTCCATTCCATTTCATTCCATTCCATTCCATTCCATTTCTTTCGATTCCATTCGATTCCATTCCATTCCATTCCATTCCAATCCATTGCATTCTACTCAGGTTGATTCCATTCCATTCCATTCCATTCCATTCCATTCCATTCCATTCCATTCCATTCGATTCCACTCGATTCCATTCCATTCCTTTCCATTCCATTCCAATCCACTCCATTCTATTCGGGTGGATTCCATTCCATTCCATTCCATTCCATTCCATTCCATTCCATTCCATTCCATTCCATTCCATTCGATTCCATTCCATTCCATTCCATTCCATTCCATTCCATTCCATTCCGTTCTAGTCGGGTTGATTCCGTTCCATTCCATTGCATTCCATTCCATTCCATTCCATTCCATTCCGTTCTAGTCGGGTTGATTCCGTTCCATTCCATTGCATTCCATTCCATTCCATTCCATTCCATTCCATTCCATTCCATTCCGTTCTATTCCATTCCATTCTACTCCATTGAATTCCATTCCATTCCATTCCATTCCATTCCATTCCATTCCTTTCCAATCCATTTAGTTCTACTCGGGTTGATTCCATTCCATTCCATTCCATTCCATTCCATTCCATTCCATTCCATTCCATTCCATTCCATTCCATTACTTTCCATTCCATTCCATTCCATTCCATTCTATTCTACTCGGGTTGACTCCATTCCATTCCATTCCATTCCATTCTATTCTACTCGGGTTGACTCCATTCCATTCCATTCCATTGCATTCCATTCCATTCCATTCCATTCCATTCCATTCCATTCCATTCCGTTCTATTCCATTCCATTCTACTCCATTGAATTCCATTCCATTCCATTCCATTCCATTCCATTCCATTCCTTTCCAATCCATTTAGTTCTACTCGGGTTGATTCCATTCCATTCCATTCCATTCCATTCGATTCCATTCCATTCCATTCGATTCCCTTCCATTCCATTCCATTCCATTCCATTCCATTCCAATCCATTCCATTCTACTCGGGTTGATTCCATTCCATTCCATTCCATTCCAATCCATTCCATTCCATTCCATTCCATTCCATTCCATTCCATTCCATTCCATTCCATTCCATTCCATTCCATTCCTTTCCTTTCTATTCCATTCCATTCCATTCCATTCCATTCCATTCCATTCCATTCCATTCCATTCCATTCCATTCCGTTCTACTCGGGTTGATTCCACTCCATTCCATTCCCTTCCATTCCATTGCATTCCATTCCATTCCATTCCATTCCATTCCTTTCCATTCCAACCCATTCCTTTCTACTCGGGTTGATTCCATTCCATTCCATTCCATTCCATTCCGTTCTACTCGGGTTGATTCCACTCCATTCCATTCCATTCCATTCCATTCCATTCCATTCCATTCCATTCCATTCCACTCGGGTTGAGCATTCCATTCGATTCCATTCCATTCCATTCCATTCCATTTCATTCCAAACCGTTCCATTCAACTCGGATTCATTATTCCATTCCATTCCATTCCATTCCATTCCACTCGGGTTCATTCCATTCCATTCCATTCCATTCCATTCCATTCCATTCCATTCCATTCCGTTCTACTCAGGTTGATTTCCATTCCATTCCATTCCATTCCATTCCATTCTATTCCATTCCATTCCATTCCATTCCATTCCATTCCATTCCATTCCATTTTACTCGGGTTGATTCCATGCCGTGCCGTTCCGTTCCATTCCGTTCCGTTCTGATCGGGTTGATTCCGTTCCATTCCGTTCCGTTCCTTTCCATTCCATTCCATTCCGTTACACGCAGGTTGATTCAATTCCATTCTATTACATTGAATTCTATTCCATTCCATTCCATTCCATTCTACTCGGATTGATTGCATTCCATTCCGTTCCATTCCAGTCCATTCCAATCCATTCCATTCTACTAGGGTTGATTCCATTCCATTCCATTCCATTCCATTCCATTCCATTCCATTCCATTCCATTCCATTGCGTTCCATTCGAATCGATTCCATTCCATTCCATTCCATTCCATTCCAATCCATTCCATTCTACTTGGGTTCATTCCATTCCATTCCATTCCATTCCATTCTATTCCATTCGATTCCATTCCATTCCATTCCATTCCATTCCATTCCATTCTGTTCTACTCGGGTTGATTCCACTCCATTCCATTCCATTCCATTCCATTCTATTCCATTCCATTCCATTCGATTCCATTCTATTCCATTCGATTCCATTCCATTCCATTTCATTTTATTCCATTCCATTCCATTCCATTCTATTCCATTGAATTCCATTCCATTCCATTCAATTCCATTCCATTCCATTCCATTCCATTCCGTTCTACTCGGGTTGATTCCACTCCATTCCATTCCATTCCATTCCATTCCATTCCATTCCATTCCATTCCATTCCATTCCACTCGGGTTGAGCATTCCATTCGATTCCATTCCATTCCATTCCATTCCATTCCATTCCATTCCACTCGGGCTCATTCCATTCCATTCCATTCCATTCCATTCCATTCCATTCCATTCCATTCCATTCCATTCCGTTCTACTCGGGTTGATTTCCATTCCATTCCATTCCATTCCATTCCACTCCATTCCATTCCATTCCATTCCATTCCATTCCATTCCATTCCATTCCATTCCATTCCATTCTACACGGGTTGATTCCATTCCATTCCATTCCATTCCATTCTATACGGGTTGATTCCATTCCATTCCATTCCATTCCATTCCATTCCATTCCATTCCATCCCATTCCATTATATTCCATTCCATTCCATTCGATTCCGTTCGATTCCATTCCATTCCATTCGATTCCATTCGATTCCATTCGATTCCATTCGATTCCATTCCATTCCATTCCATTCCATTCCATTCCATTCCATTCCATTCTACACGGGTTGATTCCATTCCATTCCATTCCATTCCATTCCATTCCATTCCATTCCATTCCATTCCATTCCATTCCATTATATTCCATTCCTTTCCAATCGATTCCGTTCGATTCCATTCCATTCCATTCGATTCCATTCGATTCCATTCGATTCCATTCCATTCCATTCCATTCCATTCCATTCCATTCCATTCCATTCCATTCCATTCTACACGGGTTGATTCCATTCCATTCCATTCCATTCCATTCTATAAGGGTTGATTCCATTCCATTCCATTCCATTCCATTCCATTCCATTCCATTCCATTCCATTCCATTCCATTCCATTCCATTCCATTCCATTCCTTTCCATTCCGTTCTACTCGGGTTGATTCCACTCCATTCCATTCCATTCCATTCCATTCCATTCCATTCCATTCCATTGCGTTCCATTCGAATCGATTCCATTCCATTCCATTCCATTCCATTCCAATCCATTCCATTCTACTTGGGTTCATTCCATTCCATTCCATTCCATTCCATTCCATTCTATTCCATTCGATTCCATGCCATTCCATTCCATTCCATTCCATTCCATTCCATTCTATTCTACTCGGGTTGATTCCACTCCATTCCATTCCATTCCATTCCATTCTATTCCATTCCATTCCATTCGATTCCATTCTATTCCATTCGATTCCATTCCATTCCATTTCATTTTATTCCATTCCATTCCATTCCATTCTATTCCATTGAATTCCATTCCATTCCATTCCATTCCATTCCATTCCATTCCGTTCTACTCGGGTTGATTCCACTCCATTCCATTCCATTCCATTCCATTCCATTCCATTCCATTCCATTCCACTCGGGTTGAGCATTCCATTCGATTCCATTCCATTCCATTCCATTCCATTCCATTCCATTCCATTCCATTCCACTCGGGCTCATTCCATTCCATTCCATTCCATTCCATTCCATTCCATTGCATTCCATTCCATTCCATTCCATTCCGTTCTACTCGGGTTGATTTCCATTCCATTCCATTCCATTCCTTTCCACTCCATTCCATTCCATTCCATTCCATTCCATTCCATTCAATTCCATTCCATTCCTTTCCATTTATTCCATTCCGTTCTTCTCGGGTTGATTCCATTGAGTTTGGTTCCGTTCCGTTCCGTCCCGTCCCGTCCCGTTCCGTTTT
Source organism: Gorilla gorilla gorilla (assembly GCF_029281585.2). Classification (NCBI taxonomy): domain Eukaryota; kingdom Metazoa; phylum Chordata; class Mammalia; order Primates; family Hominidae; genus Gorilla; species Gorilla gorilla. The sequence continues at coordinate 9,342,744 of NC_073241.2, forward strand.
ACTCGGGTTGATTCCTTTGCATTCCGTTCCGCTCGTTTCCATTCCGTTCCATTCCGTTCCACGCGGGTTGGTTCAGTTCCATTCTATTCTATTCTATTCCTTTCCATTCCATTCCATTCTACTCGGGTTGATTCCATGCCGTTCCATTCCGTTCCATTCCATCCCATTCCGACCCGTCCCATCCCGTCCCTTCCCGTCCCATCCCGTTCCGTTCCACGTGGGTTGATTCAATTCCTTTCGGTTACATTGAATTCCATTCCATTCCATTCTACTCGGATTGATTCCATTCCATTCCATTCCATTCCATTCCATTCCATTCCATTCCATTCCATTCCATTCCATTCCATTCCATTCCATTCCATTCCATTCCATTCCATTCCATTCCATTCCATTCCATTCAGTTTCATTCCATTCCATTCCATTCCATTCCATTCGATTCCATTCCATTCCATTCCATTCCATTCCGTTCTAGTCGGGTTGATTCCATTCTATTCCATTCCATTCCATTCCATTCCATTCCATTCCATTCTATTCCATTCCATTCTACTCCATTGAATTCCATTCCATTCCATTCTATTCCATTCCATTCCATTCCTTTCCATTCCATTTAGTTCTACTCTGGTTGATTCCATTCCATTCCATTCCATTCCATTCCATTCCATTCCATTCCATTCCATTCCATTACTTTCCATTCCATTCCATTCCAATCCATTCCATTCTACTCGGGTTGACTCCATTCCATTCCATTCCATTCCATTCCATTCCATTCCATTCCATTCCATTATATTCCATTCCATTCCATTCGATTCCGTTCGATTCCATTCCATTCCATTCGATTCCATTCGATTCCATTCGATTCCATTTGATTCCATTCCATTCCATTCCATTCCATTCCATTCCAATCCATTTCATTCTACGCGGGTTGATTCCATTCCATTCCATTCCATTCCATTCCATTCCATTCCATTCCATTCCATTCCATTCCATTCCATTCCTTTTGATTCCATTCCATTCCATTAAATTCCATTCCATTCCATTCCATTCCATTCCATTCCATTCCATTCCATTCCATTCCATTCCTTTTGATTCCATTCCATTCCATTAAATTCCATTCCATTCCATTCCATTCCATTCCATTCCATTCCATTCCTTTCCATTCCGCTCTACTCGGGTTGATTCCACTCCATTCCATTCCATTCCATTCCATTCCATTCCATTCCATTCCATTCCATTCTATTCCATTGCATTCCATTCCATTCCATTCCATTCCGTTCTAGTCGGGTTGATTCCATTCTATTCCATTCCATTCCATTCCATTCCATTCCATTCCATTCCATTCCATTCCATTCCATTCCATTCCATTCCATTCCATTCCATTCTATTCCATTCCACTCTACTCCATTGAATTCCATTCCATTCCATTCAATTCCATTCCATTCCATTCCTTTCCATTCCATTTAGTTCTACTCGGGTTGATTCCATTCCATTCCATTCCATTCCATTACTTTCCATTCCATTCCATTCCAATCCATTCCATTCTACTCGGGTTGACTCCATTCCATTCCATTCCATTCCATTATATTGCATTCTATTCCATTCGATTCCGCTTGATTCCATTCCATTCCATTCCATTCCATTCCATTTCATTCCATTCCAGTCCATTCCATTCCATTCCATTCGATTCCATTCCATTCCATTCGAATCCATTCCATTCCATTCCATTCCATTCCATTCCATTCCAATCCATTCCATTCTACTCGGGTTGATTCCATTCCATTCCATTCCATTCCATTCCATTCCATTCCATTCCATTCCTTTCTATTCCATTCCATTCCATTCCATTCCATTCCATTCCATTCCATTCCATTCCATTCCATTCCATTCCATTCCATTCCATTCCATTCCGTTCTAATCGGTTTGATTCCACTCCATTCCATTCCATTCCATTCCATTCCATTCCATTCCATTCCATTCCAATTCTTTCCTTTCCATTCCAACCCATTCCGTTCTACTCGGGTTGATTCCATTCCATTCCATTCCATTCCATTCCATTCCATTCCATTCCATTCCATTCCATTCCATTCGATTCCATTCGATTCCATTCCATTCCATTCCATTCCATTTCATTCCAAACCATTCCATTCTACCCGGGTTCATCATTCCATTCCATTCCATTCCATTCCATTCCATTCCACTCGGGTTCTTTCCATTCCATTCCATTCCATTCCATTCCATTCCATTCCATTCCGTTCTACTCAGGTTGATTTCCATTCCATTCCATTCCATTCCATTCCATTCCATTCCATTCCGTTCCATTCCGTTCCACTCGGGTTGATTCCATTCTATTCCATTCCATTCCATTCGATTCCATTCGATATCATTCGATTCCATTCCATCCCATTCCATTCCATTCCATTCCATTCCGTTCTACTCGGGTTGATTCCATTCCATTCCATTTCATTGAATTCCATTCCATTCCATTTCTTTCGATTCCATTCGATTCCATTCCATTCCATTCCATTCCAATCCATTCCATTCTACTCAGGTTGATTCCATTCCATTCCATTCCATTCCATTCCATTCCATTCCATTCCATTTCATTCCATTCGATTCCACTCGATTCCATTCCATTCCTTTCCATTCCATTCCAATCCATTCCATTCTACTCGGGTGGATTCCATTCCATTCCATTCCATTCCATTCCATTCCATTCCATTCCATTCCATTCCATTCCATTCCGTTCTAGTCGGGTTGATTCCATTCCATTCCATTCCATTCCATTCCATTCCATTCCATTCCATTCCATTCCATTCCATTCCATTCCATTCCATTCTATTCCATTCCATTCTACTCCTTTGAATTCCATTCCATTCCATTCCATTCCATTCCATTCCATTCCATTCCTTTCCATTCCATTTAGTTCTACTCGGGTTGATTCCATTCCATTCCATTCCATTCCATTCCATTCCATTGCATTCCATTCCATTCCATTCCATTCCATTCCATTCCATTCCAATCCATTCCATTCTACTCGGGTTCACTCCATTCCATTCCATTCCATTATATTCCATTCTATTCCATTCGATTCCATTCGATTCCATTCCATTCCATTCCATTCCATTCCATTCCATTCCATTCCATTCCATTCCATTCCATTCCTTTCCATTTACTCCATTGCGTTCTACTCGGGTTGATTCCATTGAGTTTGGTTCCGTTCCGTTCCGTCCCGTCCCGTCCCGTGCCGTTTTACTCGGGTTGATTCCTTTCCATTCCGTTCCGCTCGTTTCCGTTACGTTCCATTCTGTTCCACGCGGGTTGGTTCAATTCCATTCTATTCTATTCTATTCCTTTTCTTTCCATTCCATTCCATTCCATTCCATTCTACTAGGGTTGATTCCATGCCATTCCGTTCCGTTCCATTCCGTCTTATCCCGACCCATCCCATCCCGTCCCGTCCCGTCCCATCCCGTTCCGTTCCACATGGGTTGAATCAATTCCTTTCGGTTACATTGAATTCCATTCCATTCCATTCTACTCGGATTGATTCCATTCCATTCCATTCCATTCCATTCCATTCGATTCCATTCCATTCCATTCCTTTCCATTCCAATCCATTCCATTCTACTCGGGTTGATTCCATTCTATTCCATTCCATTCCATTCCATTCCATTCCATTCCATTCCATTCCATTCCATTCCATTCCATTCGATTCCATTCTGTTCTACTCGGGTTGATTCCATTCTATTCCATTCCATTCCGTTCGATTCCATTTGATTCCATTCGATTCCATTCCATTCCATTCCATTCCCTTCCATTCCATTCTATTCCATTGAATTCCATTCCATTGCATTCCATTCCATTCCATTCCGTTCTACTCTGATTGATTCCATTCCATTCCATTCCACTCCATTCCATTCCATTCCATTCCATTCCATTCCATTCCATTCGATTCCATTCCATTCCATTCCATTCCATTCCATTCCATTCCATTCCATTCCATTCCATTCCATTCCATTCCAATACATTCCATTCTACTCTGGTTGATTCCATTCCATTCCATTCCATTCCATTCCATTCCATTCGTCTCCATTCAATTCCATTCGATTCCATTCCATTCTATTCCATTGAATTCCATTCCATTCCATTCCATTCCATCCAATTCCATTCCTTTCCATTCCAATCCATTCCATTCTACTCGGGTTGATTCCATTCCATTCCATTCCATTCCATTCCATTCCATTCGATTCCATTCCATTCCATTCCATTCCATTCCATTCCATTCCGTTCTATTCGGGTTGATTCCATTCTATTCCATTCCATTCCGTTCGATTCCATTCGATTCCATTCGATTCCATTCCATTCCATTCCATTCCCTTCCATTCCATTCTATTCCATTGAATTCCATTCCATTCCATTGCATTCCATTCCATTCCATTCCATTCCATTCCATTCCGTTCTACTCTGATTGACTCCATTCCATTCCATTCCATTCCATTCCATTCCATTCCATTCCATTCCATTCCATTCCATTCGATTCGATTCCATTCCATTCCATTCCATTCCATTCCATTCCATTCCATTCCATTCCATTCCATTCCTTTCCTTTCCAACCCATTCCTTTCTACTCGGGTTGATTCCATTCCATTCCATTCCATTCCATTCCATTCCATTCCATTCCATTCCATTCCATTCCATTCCATTCCATTCCATTCCATTCCATTCCAAACCGTTCCATTCTACTCGGATTCATCATTCCATTCCATTCCATTCCATTCCATTCCATTCCATTCCATTCCACTCGGGTTCATTCCATTCCATTCCATTCCATTCCATTCCATTCCATTCCATTCCGTTCTACTCGGGTTGATTCCATTCTATTCCATGCCATTCCGTTCGATTCCATTCGATTCCATTCGATTCCATTCCATTCCATTCCATTCCCTTCCATTCCATTCTATTCCATTGAATTCCATTCCATTCCATTGCATTCCATTCCATTCCATTCCATTCCATTCCATTCCGTTCTACTCTGATTGACTCCATTCCATTCCATTCCATTCCATTCCATTCCATTCCATTCCATTCCATTCGATTCCATTCCATTCCATTCCATTCCATTCCATTCCATTCCAATACATTCCATTCTACTCTGGTTGATTCCATTCCATTCCATTCCATTCCATTCCATTCGTCTCCATTCGATTCCATTCGATTCCATTCCATTCTATTCCATTGAATTCCATTCCATTCCATTCCATTCCATTCCATTCCATTCCATTCCATTCCATTCCATTCCGTTCTACTCGGGTTGATTCCATTCCATTCCATTCCATTCCATTCCATTCCATTCCATTCCATTCCATTTCATTCCATTCCATTCCACTCCATTCCATTCGATTCCATTCGATTCCATTCCATTCCATTCCATTCCATTCCAATCCATTCCATTCTACTCGGGTTGATTCCATTCCATTCCATTCCATTCCATTCCATTCCATTCCATTCCATTCCATTCCATTCCATTGCATTCCATTCGATTCCATTCGATTCCATTCCATTGTATTCCATTCGAGATCATTCGATTCCATTCCATCCCTTTCCATTCCATTCCATTCCATTCCGTTTTACTCGGGTTGATTCCATTCCATGCCATTTCATTCCATTCCATTCCATTCCATTCCATTCGATTCCATTCGATTCCATTCCATTCCATTCCATTCCAATCCATTCCATTCTACTCGGGTTGATTCCATTCCATTCCATTCCATTCCATTCCATTCCATTCCATTCCATTCCACTCGATTCCATTCCATTCTTTCCATTCCATTCCAATCCATTCCATTCTACTCGGGTGGATTCCATTCCATTCCATTCCATTCCATTCCATTCCATTCCATTCCATTCCATTCCATTCCATTCGATTCCATTCCATTCCATTCCATTCCATTCCATTCCATTCCATTCCATTCCATTCCATTCCGTTCTAGTCAGGTTGATTCCATTCTATTCCATTCCATTCCATTCCATTCCATTCCATTCCATTCCATTCTATTCCACTCCATTCTACTCCATTGAATTCCATTCCATTCCATTCTATTCCATTCCATTCCATTCCTTTCCATTCCATTTAGTTCTACTCGGGTTGATTCCATTCCATTCCATTCCATTCCATTCCATTCCATTCCATTCCATTCCATTGCATTCCATTCGATTCCATTCGATTCCATTCCATTCCATTCCATTCCATTCCATTCCATTCCATTCCATTCCATTCCATTCCATTCCATTCCATTCCACTCCGTTCCACTCGTGTTGATTCCATTCTATTCCATTCCATTCCATTCGATTCCATTCGATATAATTCGATTCCATTCCATCCCATTCCATTCCATTCCATTCCATTTCTTTCGATTCCATTCGATTCCATTCCATTCCATTCCATTCCAATCCATTGCATTCTACTCAGGTTGATTCCATTCCATTCCATTCCATTCCATTCCATTCCATTCCATTCCATTCGATTCCAGTCGATTCCATTCCATTCCTTTCCATTCCATTCAAATCCATACCATTCTATTCGGGTGGATTCCATTCCTTTCCATTCCATTCCATTCCATTCCATTCCATTCCATTCCATTCCATTCCATTCGATTCCATTCCATTCCATTCCATTCCATTCCCTTCCATTCCATTCCATTCCATTCCATTCCGTTCTAGTCCGGTTGATTCCATTCCATTCCATTGCATTCCATTCCATTCCATTCCATTCCATTCCATTCCATTCCATTCCATTCCATTCCGTTCTATTCTATTCCATTCCATTCTACTCCATTGAATTCCATTCCATTCAATTCCATTCCATTCCATTCCATTCCTTTCCAATCCATTTAGTTCTACTCGGGTTGATTCCATTCCATTCCATTCCATTCCATTCCATTCCATTCCACTCCATTCCATTCCGTTATATTCCATTCTATTCCATTCGATTCCGTTCGATTCCATTCCATTCCATTCCATTCCATTCCATTCCATTCGATTCCATTCCATTCCATTCGATTCCCTTCCATTCCATTCCATTCCATTCCATTCCATTCCAATCCATTCCATTCTACTCGGGTTGATTCCATTCCATTCCATTCCATTCCAATCCATTCCATTCCATTCCATTCCATTCCATTCCATTCCATTCCATTCCTTTCTATTCCATTCCATTCCATTCCATTCCATTCCATTCCATTCCATTCCATTCCATTCCGTTCTACTCGGGTTGATTCCACTCCATTCCATTCCCTTCCATTCCATTCCATTCCATTCCATTCCATTCCATTCCATTCCTTTCCATTCCAACCCATTCCTTTCTACTCGGGTTGATTCCATTCCATTCCATTCCATTCCATTCCATTCCATTCCATTCCATTCCATTCCATTCCATTCCATTCCATTGCATTCCATTCCATTCCATTCCATTCCATTCGATTCCATTCCATTCCATTCCATTCCATTCCATTCCATTCCATTCCATTCCATTCCATTTCATTCCAAACCGTTCCATTCTACTCGGATTCATCATTCCATTCCATTACATTCCATTCCATTCCACTCGGGTTCATTCCATTCCATTCCATTCCATTCCATTCCATTCCATTCCATTCCATTACATTACATTCCATTCCGTTCTACTCAGGTTGATTTCCATTCCATTCCATTCCATTCCATTCCATTCCATTCCATTCCATTCCATTCCATTCCATTCCATTCCATTCCATTCTATTCCATTCCGTTCTACTCGGCTTGAATCCATTGAGTTCCGTTCCGTTCCGTTCCGTCCCGACACGTCCCGTCCCGTCCCGTCCCGTCCCGTCCCGTCCCGTCCCGTGCCGTTGTACTCGGGTTGATTCCATTCCACTCCGTTCCGTTCCTTTCCGTTCCCTTCCATTCAGTTCCACGCGGTTTGATTCAATTCCATTCTATTCTATTCCATTCCATTCCATTCCATTCCATTCCATTCCATTCCATTCAATTTTACTCGGGTTGATTCCATGCCGTTCCGTTCCGTTCCATTCTGTCCCATCCCGACGCGTCCCGTCCCGTCCCGTCCCATTCCGTTCCGTGCTGATCGGGTTGATTCCGTTCCATTTCATTCCGTTCCTTTCCGTTCCATTCCATTCCGTTACACGCGGGTTGATTCAATTCCATTCTATTACATTGAATTCCTTTCCATTCCATTCCATTCCATTCTACTCGGATTGATTGCATTCTATTCCATTCCATTCCAGTCCATTCCAATCCATTCCATTCTACTCGGGTTGATTCCATTCCATTCCATTCCATTTCATTCCATTCCATTCCATTCCATTCCATTCCATTGCGTTCCATTCGATTCGATTCCATTCCATTCCATTCCATTCCATTCCAATCCATTCCATTCTACTTGGGTTCATTCCATTCCATTCCATTCCATTCCATTCCATTCCATTCGATTCCATTCCATTCCATTCCATTCCATTCTGTTCTACTCGGGTTGATTCCACTCCATTCCATTCCATTCCATTCTATTCCATTCCATTCCATTCGATTCCATTCTATTCCATTCGATTCCATTCCATTCCATTTCATTTTATTCCAATCCATTCCATTCCATTCTATTCCATTGAATTCCATTCCATTCCATCCAATTCCATTCCTTTCCATTCCAATCCATTCCATTTTACTCGGGTTGATTCCATTCCATTCCATTCCATTCCATTCCATTCGATTCCATTCCATTCCATTCCATTCCATTCCATTCCGTTCTATTCGGGTTGATTCCATTATATTCCATTCCATTCCATTCCGTTCGATTCCATTCGATTGCATTCGATTCCATTCCATTCCATTCCATTCCCTTCCATTCCATTCTATTCCATTGAATTCCATTCCATTCCATTGCATTCCATTCCATTCCATTCCATTCCATTCCGTTCTACTCTGATTGACTCCATTCCATTCCATTCCATTCCATTCCATTGCATTCCATTCCATTCCATTCGATTCCATTCCATTCCATTCCATTCCATTCCATTCCATTCCAATACATTCCATTCTACTCTGGTTGATTCCATTCCATTCCATTCCATTCCATTCCATTCCATTCGTCTCCATTCGATTCCATTCGATTCCATTCCATTCTATTCCATTGAATTCCATTCCATTCCATTCCATTCCATTCCATTCTATTCCATTCCATTCCATTCCATTCCGTTCTACTCGGGTTGATTCCATTCCATTCCATTCCATTCCATTCCATTCCACTCCATTCCATTCGATTCCATTCGATTCCATTCCATTCCATTCCATTCCATTCCAATCCATTCCATTCTACTCGGGTTGATTCCATTCCATTCCATTCCATTCCATTCCATTCCATTCCATTCCATTCCATTCCATTCCATTCCATTCCATTGCATTCCATTCGATTCCATTCGATTCCATTCCATTCGATTCCATTCGATATCATTCGATTCCATTCCATCCCATTCAATTCCATTCCATTCCATTCCGTTCTACTCGGGTTGATTCCATTCCATTCCGATTCATTCCATTCCATTCCATTCCATTCCCTTCCATTCCGTTCTAATCGGTTTGATTCCACTCCATTCCATTCCATTCCATTCCATTCCATTCCATTCCATTCCATTCCATTCCTTTGCATTCCAACCCATTCCATTCTACTCGGGTTGATTCCATGCCATTCCATTCCATTCCATTCCATTCCATTCCATTCCATTCCATTCCATTCGATTCCATTCCATTCCATTCCATTCCATTTCATTCCAAACCATTCCATTCTACTCGGGTTCATCATTCCATTCCATTCCATTCCATTCCATTCCATTCCACTCGGGTTCTTTCCATTCCATTCCATTCCATTCCATTCCATTCCATTCCATTCCATTCCATTCCACTCGGGTTCTTTCCATTCCATTCCATTCCATTCCATTCCATTCCATTCCATTCCATTCCATTCCATTCCATTCTATTCCATTCCGTTCTACTCGGCTTGAATCCATTGAGTTCCGTTCCGTTCCGTTCCGTCCCGACACGTCCCGTCCCGTCCCGTCCCGTCCCGTCCCGTGCCGTTGTACTCGGGTTGATTCCATTCCACTCCGTTCCGTTCATTTCCGTTCCGTTCCATTCAGTTCCACGCGGGTTGATTCAATTCCATTCTATTCTATTCCATTCCATTCCATTCCATTCCATTCCATTCCATTCCATTCTACTCGGGTTGATTCCATGCCGTTCCGTTCCGTTCAATTGCGTCCCATCCCGACGCGTCCCGTCCCGTCCCGTCCCGTCAAATTACGTTCCGTTCTGATCGGGTTGATTCCGTTCCATTCCGTTCCGTTCCTTTCCGTTCCGTTCCATTCCGTTACACGCGGGTTGATTCAATTCCATTCTATTACATTGAATTCCATTCCATTCCATTCCATTCCATTCTACTCGGATTGATTGCATTCCATTCCATTCCATTCCAGTCCATTCCAATCCATTCCATTCTACTCGGGTTGATTCCATTCCATTCCATTCCATTCCATTCCATTCCATTCCATTCCATTCCATTCCATTCCATTCCACTCGGGCTCATTCCATTCCATTCCATTCCATTCCATTCCATTCCATTCCATTCCATTCCGTTCTACTCGGGTTGATTTCCATTCCATTCCATTCCATTCCATTCCACTCCACTCCATTCCATTCCATTCCATTCCATTCCATTCCATTCCATTCCATTCCATTCCATTCCATTCCATTCCATTCCATTCCATTCCATTCCTTTCCATTTATTCCATTCCGTTCTACTCGGGTTGATTCCATTGAGTTTGGTTACGTTCCGTTCCGTCCCATCCCGTCCCGTCCCGTCGCGTTCCGTTTTACTCGGGTTGATTCCTTTGCATTCCGTTCCGCTCGTTTCCATTCCGTTCCATTCCGTTCCACGCGGGTTGGTTCAATTCCATTCTATTCTATTCTATTCCTTTCCATTCCATTCCATTCTACTCGGGTTGATTCCATGCCGTTCCATTCCGTTCCATTCCGTCCCATCCCGACCCGTCCCATCCCGTCCCGTCCCGTCCCATCCCGTTCCGTTCCACATGGGTTGATTCAATTCCTTTCGGTTACATTGAATTCCATTCCATTCCATTCCATTCCATTCCATTCCATTCCATTCCTTTCCATTCCAATCCATTCCATTCTACTCGGGTTGATTCCATTCCATTCCAATCCATTCCATTCCATTCCATTCCATTACATTCAGTTTCATTCCATTCCATTCCATTCCATTCCATTCCTTTCCATTCCATTCCATTCCATTCCATTCCATTCTATTCCATTACATTCTACTACATTGAATTCCATTCCATTCCATTCAATTCCATTCCATTCCATTCCTTTCCATTCCATATAGTTCTACTCGGGTTGATTCCATTCCATTCCATTCCATTCCATTCCATTCCATTCCATTCCATTCCATTCCATTGCATTCCATTCCATTCCATTACTTTCCATTCCATTCCATTCCAATCCATTCCATTCTACTCGGGTTGACTCCATTCCATTCAATTCCATTCCATTCCATTCCATTCCATTATATTCCATTCTATTCCATTCGATTCCGTTCGATTCCATTCCATTCCATTCCATTCCATTCGATTCCATTCCATTCGATTCGATTCCATTCCATTCCATTCCATTCCATTCCATTCCATTCCATTGCGTTCCATTCGATTCGATTCCATTCCATTCCATTCCATTCCATTCCAATCCATTCCATTCTACTTGGGTTGATTCCATTCCATTCCATTCCATTCGATTCCATTCGATTCCATTCCATTCCATTCCATTCCATTCCATTCCATTCCATTCCATTCCATTCCATTCCATTCTGTTCTACTCGGGTTGATTCCACTCCATTCCATTCCATTCCATTCCATTCTATTCCATTCCATTCCATTCGATTCCATTCTATTCCATTCGATTCCATTCCATTCCATTTCATTTTATTCCATTCCATTCCATTCCATTCTATTCCATTGAATTCCATTCCATTCCATTCCATTCCATCCCATTCCATTCCATTCCATTCCATTCCTTTCCATTCCAATCCATTCCATTCTACTCGGGTTGATTCCATTCCATGCCATTCCATTCCATTCCATTCGATTCCATTCCATTCCATTCCATTCCATTCCATTCCGTTCTACTCGGGTTGATTCCATTCTATTCCATTCCATTCCGTTCGATTCCATTCGATTCCATTCGATTCCATTCCATTCCATTCCATTCCCTTCCATTCCATTCTATTCCATTGAATTCCATTCCATTCCATTGCATTCCATTCCATTCCATTCCATTCCATTCCGTTCTACTCTGATTGACTCCATTCCATTCCATTCCATTCCATTCCATTCCATTCGATTCCATTCCATTCCATTCCATTCCATTCCATTCCATTCCATTCCAATACATTCCATTCTACTCTGGTTGATTCCATTCCATTCCATTCCATTCCATTCCATTCGTCTCCATTCGATTCCATTCGATTCCATTCCATTCTATTCCATTGAATTCCATTCCATTCCATTCCATTCCATTCCATTCCATTCCATTCCATTCCATTCCATTCCATTCCATTCCGTTCTACTCGGGTTGATTCCATTCCATTCCATTCCATTCCATTCCATTCCATTCCATTCCATTCCATTCCATTCCATTACACTCCATTCCATTCGATTCCATTCGATTCCATTCCATTCCATTCCATTCCATTCCATTCCAATCCATTCCATTCTACTCGGGTTGATTCCATTCCATTCCATTCCATTCCATTCCATTGCATTCCATTCGATTCCATTCGATTCCATTCCATTCGATTCCATTCAAGATCATTCGATTCCATTCCATCCCATTCCATTCCATTCCATTCCATTCCGTTTTACTCGGGTTGATTCCATTCCATGCCATTTCATTCCATTCCATTCCATTCCATTCCATTCGATTCCATTCGATTCCATTCCATTCCATTCCATTCCAATCCATTCCATTCTACTCGGGTTGATTCCATTCCATTCCATTCCATTCCATTCCATTCCATTCCATTCCATTCCATTCCATTCCATTCCATTGCATTCCATTCGATTCCATTTGATTCCATTCCATTCGATTCCATTCGAGATCATTCGATTCCATTCCATCCCATTCCATTCCATTCCATTCCATTCCGTTTTACTCGGGTTGATTCCATTCCATGCCATTTCATTCCATTCCATTCCATTCCATTCCATTCCATTCCATTCCATTCGATTCCATTCCATTCCATTCCATTCCAATCCATTCCATTCTACTCGGGTTGATTCCATTCCATTCCATTCCATTCCATTCCATTCCATTCCATTCCATTCCATTCCATTCCATTCCACTCGATTCCATTCCATTCTTTCCATTCCATTCCAATCCATTCCATTCTACTCGGGTGGATTCCATTCCATTCCATTCCATTCCATTCCATTCCATTCCATTCCATTCCATTCCATTCCATTCCATTCCATTCCATTCCATTCCATTCCATTCCATTCCATTCCATTCCATTCCATTCCATTCCATTCCATTCCATTCCATTCCATTCCGTTCTAGTCGGGTTGATTCCATTGTATTCCATTCTATTCCATTCCATTCCATTCCATTCCATTCCATTCTATTCCACTCCATTCTACTCCATTGAATTCCATTCCATTCCATTCTATTCCATTCCATTCCATTCCTTTCCATTCCATTTAGTTCTACTCGGGTTGATTCCATTCCATTCCATTCCATTCCATTCCATTCCATTCCATTCCATTCTATTCCACTCCATTCTACTCCATTGAATTCCATTCCATTCCATTCTATTCCATTCCATTCCATTCCTTTCCATTCCATTTAGTTCTACTCGGGTTGATTCCATTCCATTCTATTCCATTCCATTCCATTCCATTCCATTCCATTCCATTCCATTCCATTCCATTGCATTCCATTCGATTCCATTCGATTCCATTCCATTCCATTCCATTCCACTCCATTCCATTCCATTCCATTCCATTCCATTCCATTCCATTCCATTCCATTCCATTCCGTTCCACTCGGGTTGATTCCATTCTATTCCATTCCATTCCATTCGATTCCATTCGATATCATTCGATTCCATTCCATCCCATTCCATTCCATTCCATTCCATTCCGTTCTTCTTGGGTTGATTCCATTCCATTCCATTCCATTCCATTCCATTTCTTTCGATTCCATTCGATTCCATTCCATTCCACTCCATTCCAATCCATTGCATTCTACTCAGGTTGATTCCATTCCATTCCATTCCATTCCATTCCATTCCATTCCATGCCATTCCATTCGATTCCACTCGATTGCATTCCATTCCTTTCCATTCCATTCCAATCCATTCCATTCTATTCGGGTGGATTCCATTCCATTCCATTCCATTCCATTCCATTCCATTCCATTCTATTCCACTCCATTCTACTCCATTGAATTCCATTCCATTCCATTCCATTCCATTCCATTCCATTCCATTCCTTTCCAATCCATTTAGTTCTACTCGGGTTGATTCCATTCCATTCCATTCCATTCCATTCCATTCCATTCCATTCCATTCCATTCCATTCCATTCCATTCCATTCCATTCCATTACATTCCATTCCATTCCATTACTTTCCATTCCATTCCATTCCAATCCATTCTATTCTACTCGGGTTGACTCCATTCCATTCCATTCCACTCCATTCCATTCCGTTATATTCCATTCTATTCCATTCGATTCCGTTCGATTCCATTCCATTCCATTCCATTCCATTCCATTCCATTCGATTCCATTCCATACCATTCGATTCCCTTCCATTCCTTTCCATTCCATTCCATTCCATTCCAATCCATTCCATTCTACTCGGGTTGATTCCATTCCATTCCATTCCATTCCAATCCATTCCATTCCATTCCATTCCATTCCATTCCATTCCATTCCATTCCTTTCTATTCCATTCCATTCCATTCCATTCCATTCCATTCCATTCCATTCCATTCCATTCCGTTCTACTCGGGTTGATTCCACTCCATTCCATTCCCTTCCATTCCATTCCATTCCATTCCGTTCCATTCCATTCCATTCCATTTCTTTCCATTCCAACCCATTCCTTTCTACTCGGGTTGATTCCATTCCATTCCATTCCATTCCAATCCATTCCATTCCATTCCATTCCATTCCATTCCATTCCATTCCATTCCATTCCATTCCATTCGATTCCATTCCATTCCATTCCATTCCATTTCATTCCAAACCGTTCCATTCTGCTCGGATTCATCATTCCATTCCACTACATTCCATTCCATTCCACTCGGGTTCATTCCATTCCATTCCATTCCATTCCATTCCATTCCATTCCATTCCATTCCATTCCGTTCTACTCAGGTTGATTTCCATTCCATTCCATTCCATTCCATTCCATTCCATTCCATTCCATTCCATTCCATTCCATTCCATTCCATTCCATTCTATTCCATTCCGTTCTACTCGGCTTGAATCCATTGAGTTCCGTTCCGTTCCGTTCCGTCCCGACACGTCCCGTCCCGTCCCGTCCCGTCCCGTCCCGTCCCGTCCCGTGCCGTTGTACTCGGGTTGATTCCATTCCACTCCGTTCCGTTCCTTTCCGTTCCCTTCCATTCAGTTCCACGCGGGTTGATTCAATTCCATTCTATTCTATTCCATTCCATTCCATTCCATTCCATTCCATTCCATTCCATTCCATTCCATTCCATTCAATTTTACTTGGGTTGATTCCATGCCTTTCCGTTCCGTTCCATTCTGTCCCATCCCGACGCGTCCCGTCCCGTCCCGTCCCATTCCGTTCCGTGCTGATCGGGTTGATTCCGTTCCATTTCGTTCCGTTCCTTTCCGTTCCATTCCATTCCGTTACACGCGGGTTGATTCAATTCCATTCTATTACATTGAATTCCATTCCATTCCATTCCATTCCATTCTACTCGGATTGATTGCATTCCATTCCATTCCATTTCATTCCATTCCATTCCATTCCATTCCATTCCATTGCGTTCCATTCGATTCGATTCCATTCCATTCCATTCCATTCCATTCCAATCCATTCCATTCTACTTGGGTTCATTCCATTCCATTCCATTCCATTCCATTCGATTCCATTCGATTCCATTCCATTCCATTCTGTTCTACTCGGGTTGATTCCACTCCATTCCATTCCATTCTATTCCATTCCATTCAATTCGATTCCATTCTATTCCATTCGATTCCATTCCATTCCATTCCATTCCATCCAATTCCATTCCTTTCCATTCCAATCCATTCCATTCTACTCGGGTTGATTCCATTCCATTCCATTCCATTCCATTCCATTCGATTCCATTCGATTCCATTCCATTCCATTCCATTCCATTCCATTCCATTCCATTCCATTGCATTCCATTCGATTCCATTCGATTCCATTCCATTCGATTCCATTCGATATCATTCGATTCCATTCCATCCCATTCAATTCCATTCCATTCCATTCCGTTCTACTCGGGTTGATTCCATTCCATTCCGTTTCATTCCATTCCATTCCATTCCATTCCATTCCATTCCGTTCTAATCGGTTTGATTCCACCCCATTCCATTCCATTCCATTCCATTCCATTCCATTCCATTCCATTCCATTCCATTCCATTCCTTTGCATTCCAACCCATTCCGTTCTACTCGGGTTGATTCCATTCCATTCCATTCCATTCCATTCCATTCCATTCCATTCCATTCCATTCCATTCCATTTCATTCCAAACCATTCCATTCTACTCGGGTTCATCATTCCATTCCATTCCATTCCATTCCATTCCACTCGGGTTCTTTCCATTCCATTCCATTCCATTCCATTCCATTCCATTCCATTCCATTCCGTTCTAATCATGTTGATTTCCATTCCATTCCATTCCATTCCATTCCATTCCATTCCATTCCACTCCATTCCATTCCGTTCTATTCGGGTTGATTCCATTCCATTCCATTCCATTCCATTCCATTCCATTCCATTCCATTCCATTCCATTCCATTCCATTCTATTCCATTCCGTTCTACTCGGCTTGAATCCATTGAGTTCCGTTCCGTTCCGTTCCGTCCCGACACGTCCCGTCCCGTCCCGTCCCGTCCCGTCCCATCCCGTCCCGTCCCGTCCCGTGCCGTTGTACTCTGGTTGATTCGATTCCACTCCGTTCCGTTCATTTCCGTTCCGTTCCATTCAGTTCCACGCGGGTTGATTCAATTCCATTCTATTCTATTCCATTCCATTCCATTCCATTCCATTCCATTCTACTCGGGTTGATTCCATGCCATTCCGTTCCGTTCCATTGCGTCCCATCCCGACGCGTCCCGTCCCGTCCCGTCCCGCCAAATTACGTTCCGTTCTGATCGGGTTGATTCCGTTCCATTCCGTTCCGTTCCTTTCCGTTCCGTTCCATTCCGTTACACGCGGGTTGATTCAATTCCATTCTATTACATTGAAATCCATTCCATTCCATTCCATTCCATTCTACTCGGATTGATTGCATTCCATTCCATTCCATTCCAGTCCATTCCAATCCATTCCATTCTACTCGGGTTGATTCCATTCCATTCCATTCCATTCCATTCCATTCCATTCCATTCCATTCCATTCCATTCCATTCCATTCCATTCCATTCCACTCGGGCTCATTCCATTCCTTTCCATTCCATTCCATTCCATTCCATTCCATTCCATTCCATTCCATTCCGTTCTACTCGGGTTGATTTCCATTCCATTCCATTCCATTCCATTCCACTCCATTCCATTCCATTCCATTCCATTCCATTCCATTCCATTCCATTCCATTCCATTCCTTTCCATTTATTCCATTCCGTTCTACTCGGGTTGATTCCATTGAGTTTGGTTACGTTCCGTTCCGTCCCATCCCGTCCCGTCCCGTCCCGTTCCGTTTTACTCGGGTTGATTCCTTTGCATTCCGTTCCGCTCGTTTCCATTCCGTTCCATTCCATTCCACGCGGGTTGGTTCAATTCCATTCTATTCTATTCTATTCCTTTCCATTCCATTCCATTCTACTCGGGTTGATTCCATGCCGTTCCATTCCGTTCCATTCCGTCCCATCCCGACCCGTCCCATCCCGTCCCGTCCCGTCCCATCCCGTTCCGTTCCACATGGGTTGATTCAATTCCTTTCGGTTACATTGAATTCCATTCCATTCCATTCCATTCCATTCCATTCCATTCCATTCCATTCCATTCCATTCCATTCCTTTCCATTCCAATCCATTCCATTCTACTCGGGTTGATTCCATTCCATTCCAATTCATTCCATTCCATTCCATTCCATTCCATTCCATTCCATTCCATTCAGTTTCATTCCATTCCATTCCATTCCAATCCATTCCTTTCCATTCCATTCCATTCCATTCCATTCCATTCCATTCTATTCCATCACATTCTACTACATTGAATTCCATTCCATTCCATTCAATTCCATTCCATTCCATTCCTTTCCATTCCATTTAGTTCTACTCGGGTTCATTCCATTCCATTCCATTCCATTCCATTCCATTCCATTCCATTCCATTGCATTCCATTCCA